>NC_091958.1:1881278-2046278 GCF_031021105.1 Erythrolamprus reginae
TATCTATCTATCTATCTATCTATCTATCTATCTATCTATCTATCTATCTTCTCTCTATCTAATATCTATTTACACACACACTCTCTCTCTCTATCTATAATCTATCTACGGTCATCTATCATCTATCTATATCTGCTCTATCTATCTTCTTTATAACTAATATCTATTTACACACACTCTCTATCTATCTATCTCTACTATCATCTATCTATCTATCTATCTATCTATCTATCTTTTCTTTCTATCTATCATCTATCTACATCTATCTATCATCCATCTGTCTATGTCTACTGTCATCTATCTATATCTTTTCTCTCTATCATCATCTATCTACCATAATTTATGTATATCTATCAATCTACTAATATCTATCTATCCATCTTTCTTTCCTTCATCTATTTGTCTATCTGTCTATCTACTATCATATATCCATCTTTCCTTCCTTCCTTCCTTCCTTCCTTCTTTTCTTTCTTTCCTTTGTTTGATATATATTCTACCTACCTACCTATCTATCTTTCTATCTGCCGCTCCTCCCTCCACCAGGCGACTCTGTCCCGTCCACCACCCTCCACCCTTTCTGTTCCTCTGCTTTTGAAATTCTTTCCAGGCCCCGGTGGCAGAGAAGGTCCTGTTCCCTAGAAAGGAGCATAGAAGACCTTAGTGATACTTGCCAAGAAGCCAGGTTGCAAAAGAACAGAAATGGGGCAGATGAGTTTCAGTGGGAAGCAGACCTAGAATTGTTGGGTAAAGTCCCTTTCACAATCACTGCAAGGTAGGAAGTAAGTGGAGAAGTCTTAGCTTTCAACCAGTTAGTAGAAATAGCTGTGTGACTATAAGCCAGTTGCCGAAAATAATCGGACCTCTGACCTAAACTCCAAAATAACCCCACACGTATTAGTGGTAACCAGTTCGCACACTATTTTGAATCCAATGATTGATTGAACTGGTTTTATGAACTCACCTAGTTGAATTGGAAAGAGTCCCATTCTTCTTGCAGTGTGCTAATATAAAAGCTACAATTAAGCTTGCTAGGTCTCTTAAGAGGTGATTATTATTATCATTATTATTTATTAGATTTGTATGCCGCCCTTCTCCGAAAACCCCGGGCGGCTCACAGAATAAATATAGAAACAAAGCCTACAAAACAAATTTTTATTTTATTTATTTTATTGATTGATTTTGTCCATTACACAATGAGGGTTATATTGGGTATACATATAATAAATACATAATGAAGGTTATAGAGGATATACTCATAGAAAAATATATCTAAGAAAGAAGAGAAGAGAAGAAATAGGAATAAAATATATCAATGAAAGAATAGAAGAAGAGACATAGGAATAGAGGAAAGGTATAGGAGATATAGGAGAGCAATAGGACAGGGGACGGAAGGCACTCTAGTGCACTTGTACTCGCCCCTTACTGACCTCTTATGAATCTGGATAGGTCAACCGTGGATAATCTAAGGGTAAAGTGTTGGGGGTTTGGGGATGACACTATGGAGTCCGGTAATGAGTTCCACGCTTCGACAACTCGGTTACTGAAGTCGTATTTTTTACAGTCAAGTTTGGAGCGGTTAATCTGTTGTGAGCTCTTGTGTTGTTGTGGTTGAAGCTGAAGTAGTTGCCGACAGGCAGGATGTTGCAGCATATGATCTTGTGTGCAATACTTACATCATGTTTAAGGAGTCTTAGTTCTAGGCTTTCTAGACCCAGGATTGAAAGTCTAGTCTCGTAGGGTATTCTATCTAATACATTAAAAAACTACAGCTAGCCAAGTGGTTAAAAAAACCCACCACCATCCTTCTTTCTTATTGTTCCTCATTTTGATGCCCAATTTTAGCCCCAACCTGAAGATTAATTGCCTTTTTTTTTCAAGAGCTGTAGTGGTGTAAATCTACACGAACTACACAACAAATCTTCAGCGAAGTGAGCAGATCTTCAGCGAAGTGGCAACCCCTAACCCTCAACATTTTTCCCTTAGACTATCCACGATTGACCTCTCCAGATTTCTAAGTGGTCAGTAAGGGGCGTGCGTAAGTGCACCAGGGCTCCTTCCGTCCCCTGTCCAATTGTCTCTCCTATATCTCATATTTCTTTTCTTCCACTCATATATCTCTTCCTCTATCCTCCATTGATGTATTGCATTTTATTCTTATATCTTCACTCCTATCCTGTCTTTCTTCCTTCCTTCCCTTCCTTCCCTTCCTTCTTTCCTTCCCTTCCTTCCTTCCCTTCTTTCCTTCCCTTCCTTCCTTCCCTTCCTTCCTTCCCTTCCCTTCCTCCTTCCTTCCCTTCCTTCCTTCCCTTCCTTCCTTCCTTCCTTCCTTCTTTCTTTCTTTCTTTCCTTTCTTTGATATATATTCTACATGGTTAATCTCATTAACCTTCATTATGTATTTGACTAAACAAACAAACAAACAAACAAACAAACAAATGTTAAAGCAGTTCATCCAGAGAGATTGTAGTTTTGTGCCGTACAGCCCTGCTTAGGTTTAAGAGGAGGTGGGAAGAATTAAGTTAATACTGATCTTGGTGGGACTCTCCCCTTGCCATAGATTCCCTGAGCCAGATTTCCTTGGGGGGGGGCAGACCTTTTCCTTTTACAGCCCCTGTCCTGTGGATCCCTTCCCAGCCACAATCTGCTCCCTCCTGCCCATTTTTCGGTATTTCTCTTTTCAGCACTGCAGTCGGATCGTTGCCCCCTTTAATGCAGCTGGTCCCTTCCCCTTCTCTCCCCCCCCCCCAGCTGCAACTCCTGCCCCTGCAATGAAATCATCCCTTTGGACTTGCCAGGGCGGAGGCGGTTGGGGTGCTGTGTCTGCCCAAGGCAGAGCCTGGCAATGCGCTCGGGATGCCTGCACCACTGTCTCCTCCTTGTGGGGGAGAACTCTTGTCTCCGGGGATGGGAGATGATAGCACTGACTCATCCTCCTGGGTTGGAGGAGGCCCAGAATCCTCCCTATAAGGGGCTTCGTTGCCGTTCGCCTTTCCTGCCTGAGATGATTTGGGCCAAGCACTCTCTTAGTCCGTGAGGGTTGTTATTATTATTATTAATACCAGGGAAAGAAGATATTGGGTCATTCTTTGTCAAGTGGACCAGCTGAAATCGAAGCCTTCTTGGAAAAAAAACCCATCACAAAAATGTGATAGGAAAAAAAACGTGCTTTTTCTAATGAAGATGATTGAAGGCGATGAAACAGAGCTCTCTGTTTTCTCACCTTCAATCATCTTCATTATTGTTTCATTAGAAAGAGAACATTTTCCCCTATCATATATGTTGTTTTTGTGATGGTTTCTTTTCAAATAAGGCTGCAGAAATCAGTCAAGTGGACACCTGGTCCACTTGACAAAGAATGACCCTATTATTTGTTTTTTTGTTTGTTTGTTTTGTCAAGTATGTATTGGTGGTATACAAAGATATAACAATGTTTATATACATGATACTAGTAAGAGAGAAACATTAGGACAGAGGACGGAAGGTACGCTGGTGCACCTATGCACGCCGTTTACTGACCTCTTAGGAATCGGGAGAGGTCAACAGTGGAGAGTCTCAGGGGAAAGCTTTGGGGGTTTGGTGATGATACTACAGAGTCTGGTGGTGAGTTCCATGCATCAACTACTCAGTTACTAAAGTCGTATTTCCTGCAGTTGAGTTTGGAGTGGTTTACTTTGAGTTTGTATCTGTTGTGTGCTCATATGTTGTTGTGGTTGAAGCTGGAGTAGTTAACAGGAAGGACGTTGTAGCAGATGATTTTATGGGCTTTGCTTAGGTCGTGTTTAAGGCGACGTAGTTCCAAGCTTTGTAAATCTAGGATTGTAAGTCTAGTTGTGTAGCATATTCTGAGATGAGTTAAGATAAGTTACTATATATCAGTGATCTGGGGGTCTGGACCCCTTTGGGGGTCGAATGACCATTTCACAGGGGTCAGCTAAGAAGTCCGTGGGAAAAGACAAATTTCTCATGGTGTTAGGAACTAAAGCTTCTATTCTGGTGCCTTGGGACATATTTTTACAATCCATCCAATCAGGAGTTTAAAGTGTCCCTCTCACCTTCCTGCCAATGAGCTTCAAGCTCTTTTGGGAGAACTAGCACTAGACTTATGGTTGGGGGGTCACCACAACACGAGAAACTGTTTTAAGGGCATTAGAAAGCTTGGGAACCACTGCTATAGATGGTCTTTAGAAGACTTCTTTAGCTGCTCTGAGTTCCTTCTTTCTGCAGTTAGATCTGATTGTCTGGACATAGAGCAAAACATTGTTTTTTTGAGATGTAGCTTCTTGAATGGCCAGGAATTCAATTGTTTAATCCAGGAGTATCCCAACTTCAGCAACCTTTAAGACTTGTGGACTTCAACTCCCAGAATTCTCCAGCCAGCATGTTAAAATCCACCAATTTTGAAGTTGCCAAGGTTGGATGCCTCCTGGTTAATCCTTTTTTGGGGCAGATAGTTGTCTGATGTTCTGGTGGGTCATTTTTTTCTCTATGTGTAAAATCTAAGCCTTAAAATTGTAGCATCCATTCCTGTGATCAAGTGTACTGTAGTTCACTTTGGTCGTTGTTTATTCTTTCTCCATGTCTTGCGAAGATACTATTTATCTTCAGAAGACAAAGACAAATTCCTCTCTCTCACACCCACACATACACACAGAGAAAGAGAGTGTGTGTGTAAAACTATAAGATTATTATTTAAAGTGAGAAATAGCCAATCGGTCAAAAAATCAACCCAAACATGTCAGAGTCGATTTAAACTTTTGCCAGCCCTGTTGTAATCCAGCCTTCTAACTTTTTAAACTACGCTGGTTCTCTTTTTAAAGCACACCTCTTTTTAATATTGTCTTCTGAAAATGAGGCACCCTTTTTTTTCGTCTTGTACAGTAATATTTGGGAAATCAATCCATTTTATTATAGATCCTGGATATGGTTCAGTTCCTGTGTCTGTAAAGCAGAGATCAATGTCTGCTGTAGAAAATAGCAGGCAAAATACTAGAACAAGCCAAATGCTAGTTATGTACTTTGGGTTCCTGTCTTATTTGATAGAGCAGGTTTCGCCTTCGTGGCTCGCAAGGTGCAACCGCTTGATAAGGTAGCCTGTCCTGTCCTGAGATTGATGGGCGCGTCTCTATTTTTTCCCTTTTCTGGAGTACGTTTGAGGGCGAGAAGGCCTAAAATTTTGCTCACCTTAGTTTTATACCATACGGAATCTACAGCGGTCCCTCTACTTAAGAACTTAATTCGTTCCGTGACCAGGTTCTTAAGTAGAAACGTTCTTAAGTAGAAGCAATTTTTTCCCATAGGAATCAATATAAAAGCAAATAAGGCGTGCAAACCCATTAGGAAAGAAATAAAAGCTCGGAATTTGGGTGGGAGGAGGAGGAAGAAGAAGAGGAGGATGAGGAGAGTTGCTGCCCAAGAAAGAAGGTGAGGTGAATAAAATTTTTTCCAAAACTTTAAGACTTAAAGAGTCCCGACGACTAAACAATGTCGTCTGGCGGGACCTAGGGGAAGAGCCTCCTCTGTGGCGGCCCCGGCCCTCTAGAATCAACTCCTCCTGGAGATTCGAAATGCCCCCACCCACCTCGCCTTCCGCAAGGTGTTGAAGACCCATTTATGTCGCCAGGCATGGGGGGACTAATTCCCCCCCCTTTTCTAACTGTAGCCTTTGAGAGTGGTATGACTGTATAGTATTGACTGTTTTTTAATATTAATGGGTTTTAATTTTAGTTTTTATTGATGTTGGATTTGTATTGCTGTTTATTGTTATTGTTGTCGAGTGGGGGAAGGTTCCGAAAATTGGTCCACTTGACAAAGAACGACCCAAAGAGCCTTGATGAGATTCATCGAATGCATGTTGGCTACCCATCGTGGTGGCTCCCTTTTGGCATCCGGCTCCAGCTATCTTGGTTTGTTCGCTACGATCTCAGTCAACCCCAATAGATTTTGCCTTTCATCTGATGAAGCTCTGGAAATAAATAGCCTTTCTCTCTCTCTCTCTCTCATATGACTTTCTGGGCACAGAGGTTGCCAATTGAGTGTTGCGGGGACTATAAATAGATGTTCATGACTTCTCCGTGGGCTGAATTAGCAAATTCTCCTCTGCTTTTTATTTTGGTTTTAACCCTCTTATCGTCCCTTGTTTGTTTTCTTTTCCAATGTTAGCCAGCCTGATCGTGGCCTTTAGTAACTGCTGGGAAGCAACAGATCTGAATGTGGGCTTAAGGATCATTCCAGGGGACCAGCAACAGACAAACAGCCGATGTGCACAATCAGGTTGCCTTGAGAAAGTTTGGGTGTGTGTGGTGTTGTGAGGAAAGCAGCCAATATTGTGTCAGGTTGCAAACCTGTTTTCTCCTATGTGCATGGACATTGGCACAGGCTTGGCCTCCTCTCAATGCCGCCTGGGAAATATCGTGGGGATATGATCTCTGACCATGCGCAGAGTACTGGGTCAGGATTTGGAAAGGCTGCAGCTGTTTTATTTCCCCAAACTCAAGATTCATTTAGCCTCTCAAATGATGATGTCTATCTTTACTCTTGATGGCTATATCCTCCTCTTCCTCCTCCTCTCCCTCCTCTTCCTCTTGCTCCTCTTCCTTCTCTTCTTCCTCCTCCTCTTCTTTCTCTTCCTCCTCCTCCTCTCCCTCTTCCTTCTCCTCTTCCTTCTCTTCTTCCTCCTCTTCCTCCTCTTCCTTCTCTTCTTCCTCCTCCTCTTCCTTCTCTTCCTCCTCCTCTTCTTTCTCTTCTTCCTCCTCTTCCTTCTCTTCTTCCTCTTCCTCTTCTTCTTCCTCCTCCTCTTCTCCTCGTTTATTATTATTATTATTATTATTATTATTATTATTTATATTTGTATGCCGCCCCTCTCTGAAGACTCGGAGCGGCTCACAACAGCAAAGCACAGTACAAATCCAATGATTAAAACATTTAAAACCCTTAATATAAAAACAGTCATTCATCCCAAACAAACCATACATAAAACGGAATGGCCAGGGGGAATCAATTTCCCCATGCCTGGCGACAGAGGTAGATTTTTAGGAGTTTGCAAAAGGCAAGGAGGGTGGGGGCAGTCCTGATCTCCGGGGGGGAGTTGATTCCATAGGGTCGGGGCCGCCACAGAGAAGGCTCTTCCCCTGGGTCTGCCCCAGACGACATTGTTTTGTCAACGGGACCCGGAGAAGACCGACTCTGTGGGACCTAATCGGCCGCTGGGATTCGTGTGGCAGAAGGCAGTCCCGGAGATATTCTGGTCCGGTGCCATGAAGGGCTTTATAGGTCATAAACAACACTTTGAATTGTGACCGGAAACTGATCGGCAACCAATGCAGACTCCTCCTCCTCCTCTTCTTTTCCTCTTCTATCTCCTCCTCTTCCTCCTCCTTCTTCCTCCCTTCCTCTTCCTCTTCCTCCTCCTCCCACCTTCAAGTTGCAACACGCTCTACATGGGGCTACCCCTGAAAAGCATTCAGAGACTTTAATTAGTCCAGAACGCAGCCACGCGAGCTATTGTGGGTGAACCTAGGCACACCCAGATTACACCAACGCTCCACAAGCTGCACTGGCTCCCAATCAGTCTCCAGACACAATTCAAGGTGTTGGTCATCACCTATAAAGCTCTACATGGCTTAGTGCCAGACTATTTACGGGACTGCCTTCTGCCGCATAGCTCTCAGCGACCGATAAGAGCCCACAGAGTTGGCCTTCTTCGGATCCCGTCAGTCAAACAATGTTGACTGGTGGGTCCACGAGGAAGGGCCTTCTCTGTGGTGGCTCCAGCTCTCTGGAACCAGCTGCCTCCAGAGATCCGTATCCTCCCCAGCCTACTGGCCTTCCGTAAAGCTGTAAAGACCTGGCGCTTCATGCAGGCCTGGGGTGTTGATCGAACGAGATAGCGTCCAGATCTGTCCGTGAGTCATTTGAGAGAGATGTGTTATGTTCTTACTTAAGGTCATTTAATTAAGTGTTTTAAATTGTTCTTAAATGCTCTTTAAATTGTTAAATTGTTCTTAAATGTTCTTTGTTGGAAGCCGCCCAGAGTCCATTGGGAGTTGGGTGGCGTATAAGTGGGATGAGTAAATAATAAATAAAATATATTTCCATCTGCATTCACTTTTAGAACCACTCTAAATAATTAATTCTGGTGATTTGCAGTGGAGAATTTTTCTTTTTCATAAGCCATGGTGGCGCAGGGTTAGAGCGCAGTCCTGCAAACTGCTTCTGTTGACTGCTGGCTGTAGTTCACCCGGTTCAAATCTCACCACCAGCTCATGGTGGACTCAGCCTTCTATCCTTCCCAGGTGGGTCAAATGAGGACCCAGATTGTTGGGGGCGAGAGCCTGACTCTGTAAACTGCTTAGAGAGGGCTGTGAAAGCATGATGAAGCGGTAGATAAGTCTAAATGCTATTGCTATTCCTTCCTTCATTCCTTTCCTTCCTTCCCTTTTATTTCCTTCCTTCCTTCTCTCCCTCCTTCCTTCCCTTTCATTTCCTTCCTTCCTTCCTTCCTTCCTTTCCTCCCTCCCTTCTCCCTTCTGGTTAGAGTGCAGCACTGCAAGCTTTTTCATCTAACTGCTAGCTGTAGTTCAGCTGTTCAAATCTCACCACCGGTTCCAAGTTGACTCAAACCTTCCATCCTTCCGAGGTGGCTCAAATGAGGACCCAGATTGTTGGGGGCAAGAGGCTGAGTCTCTGTAAACCGCTTCGAGAGGGCTGTCAAGCACTAGGAAGCCCTATATAAGTCTAAGTGCTATTTCTATTGCTATTTTAATCTCCTCCTCCACTTTCCATCCTTCTCTTCCTTGCATTCTATATCAGATGTACCAGAGGGTGTTTTTTTCCTTGTAACATCCATTAGCATAACAGCTTTTCAGAGTGTTGCCTGATTGTTATCATGGACTCCCAGGACAAGCTTTTGAAATTGGCAGGCTGCGTAAACCTTTACCTTGTGGGAGGTTTTCTTCAAAGCCAGATGCTTCCAAGGGACGTGAATGAAATATTCTCCTTGAATACTTCGTTCTGTAGAAAGTTGAATGTGCTGCCAACATGTGAAATTGATTGTCAATCAGTGTTGCTTCCTAAGTGGACAGTTTGATTGAACAGAAGTTTGATTTACTTGGAGTTATATTGTGTTGTTTAAGAGTCCCCCCCCCCCTTTTTTTTGAGCAGTGTGCGTAAATGTGAGATTGACTTGTAAGTCTGGAAATGGAGATTGAAGTGGCCCCCACTTGAAAAATAAATTAGAATAGCAAACAGGAGGTGCAGATGGAACTTCTGAGAGCAACAGTTGTGTAAAAAAAGGGCAACAAGGATGATCAAGGGAATGGAGCCCCTCCCTTATGAAACCAGGTTGCAAGGCCTTGGTCTCTTCAGCCTTGAAAGATGGCGTTTGAGGGGTGACTTGATCGAAGTGTATAAAATCCTGCATGGGATAGAAAAGGTGGATGGAGAAAAATTCTTTTCTCTATCACACACTACTAGGACGAGGGGGCCCTCCCTAAAGCTCATAGGTAAGAAAGGGAGGACAAATAAAGGGAAATATTTCTTCCCGCAGAGGGTCCTTGGTTGATGGAATTCCCTTCCAGAAGAGGTCGTGACAGCTGTCAGCCTGGATAACTTCAAGGCAGGATTAGACAGATTCATGGATGCCGAGTGTATACATGGTGGTTATTGAAATGGATGTCCAAGTGCCGCCTCTATGTTGGTTGAGACAGGCAGGGTTCTTTTGGGTCCCATTTGTTGGGGGTCAAGGGAAAGTCTTGCCTTCTCTTTCTGCCCAAGATTCCCATGGACAATTGGGGGGCCACTGTGGGACACAGAATGCTGGACTCGATGGGCTTTGGCCTGATTCAGCCGGGCTCTTCTTAGGTTCTTATGTGTTGGAGGCTGTGTCAGTGTGACTGGTCTAAGGTTACAGCTTACATGGGCTTTAGATGGAGGCCATAAAGCTCCACCAGAACATGGGCTTGCTCTGGACAGGAGATGGAATTGCATTAGAGTACATCTTAATCCTGGGTGACACCTGTCCCTCTCTTGAATTTCAGAATATGGCGTCTGCGAGAACCTGCGGAAGTTGGAAATCACAGGCGTATCTTGTCGGGATGTGTATGCGAAACGTAAGTCCTAAACCTCTGGGTTGTTGTTGTTGTTACTTTTGTGTACTTTATTGCCATTGCCTCTCATAACAGTGAAATTAAATGTTACCTTCAGTGTACATAAAAAAATAAAACATAAAGACACATCCTTCACATTCTATGCGATTGAATCGAAAACCCCTGGTATTGCATTAATATTGCACTATACAGTATACAGTGGTCTATACAGTGAGACCCCATTTGGAATACTGTGTTCAGTTCTGGAGACCTCACCTACAAAAAGAGATGGATCAAATTGAACGGGTCCAAAGAAGGGCTACAAAAACGGTGGAAGGTCTTAAGCATAAAACGTATCAGGAAAGACTTCATGAACTCCATCTGTAGAGTCTGGAGGACAGAAGGGAAAGGGGGGGACATGATCGAAACATTTAAATATGTTAAAGGGTTAAATAAGGTTCAGGAGGGAAGTGTTTTTAATAGGAAAGTGAAGACAAGAACAAGGGGGCACAATCTGAGGTGAGTTGGGGGAAGATCAGAAGCAACCTGAGAAAATATTATTTCACTGAAAAAGTAGTAGATCCTGGGAACAAACTTCCAGCAGACGTGGTTGGTAAATGCACAGTAACTGAATTTAAACATGCCTGGGATAAACATAGATCCATTGTAAGATAAAATACAGGAAATAGTATAAGGGCAGACTAGATGGACCATGAGGTCTTTTTCTGCCGTCAGTCTTCTATGTTTCTATGTTTCTACAGTAGAATTCAATATACATTGCTCAAAAAAATAAAGGGAACACTTAAACAATACAATATAACTCCAAGTAAATCAAACGTCTGTGAAATCAAACTGTCCACTTAGAAAGCAACACTGATTGACCGTCAATTTCACCTGCTGTTGTGCACATTCAATTTTGTACAGAACAAAGTATTCGATGAGAATATTTCATTCATTCAGATCTAGGATGGGTTCTTTGAGTGTTTCCTTTATTTTTTTGAGCAGTATGGTTATCGCTTTGGGATAGAAGCTGTTTCTCAGCTTATTTGTCCTTGTTTTTATTGCTCGGTACTGTCTGCCAAATGGTAATAGTTCCCCCCAAAAAATGTTGCCCAGGATGAGATGGCTCTTTAAGGATGCTTTGGCAACCAGAGACAGGTGCATCGTATGCCTCAGAAAATAAATTTGCACTACATCTTCAACGGGGATGATTGACATCTGCCTGTCCACTGTCACCCACTTGGCTTATCAGGGAAGACAGATGATCCCGCCTTGGGGTTTTCCTCCTGGAAAAATCCGGGTTTTAAATATCGGTGAGTCACCTCCTCATCCCTGAATGGAAAGCTATCGGCCTTCGGCCCAGGTCCTTCGGCCATAAAGATGGTTTATGCTGAACAGGTTTAGTGGCTGATGGCTATTTTTCCTCCAAATACGTTTCCCATCATCTTGACTCACTCCAGCCAAATATGTACCAAACAAGGCCCATAAACATCATCCCCTATTCATCCATTCCTTTGAATTAGATATTTCTCAGTTGACTTTTTTTTTATATAGAAAATATTTTATTGAAAATATATAGAAACATGGAAGATTGACGGCAGAAGAAGACCTCCTGGTCCATCTAGTCTGGCCTTATACTATTCCCTGTATTTTATCTTAGGATGGATATATGTTTATCCCAGGCATGTTTTCCTCCTGAACCTTATTTAACCCTTTAACATGGAAGGTCTTAAGCATAAAACTGATCAGGAAAGACTTCATGAACTCCATCTGTCTAGTCTGGAGGACAGAAGGGAAAGGGGGGACATGACCGAAAGATTAAAATATGTTAAAGGGTTAAATAAGGTTCAGGAGGGAAGTGTTTTTAATAGGAAAGTGAACCCAAGAACAAGGGGGCACAATCTGAGGTTAGTTGGGGGAAAGATCAGAAGCAACGTAAGAAAATATTAGTTTACTGAAAGAGTAGTAGATACTTGGAACAAACCTCCAGCAGACGTGGTTGATCAATCCACAGTGACTGACTTGAAACATGCCTGGGATAAACATAGATCCATCCTAAGATAAAATACAGGCAATAGTACCAGGGCAGACTAGATGGACCATGAGATCTTTTTCTCCTGTCAATCTTCTAACTTTCTATGTTTCAATGATGGCTTGTTGAATAAACCACAGTGCTCTGATTGACTTGTAAAACGTGGCCGCAAATTTCCATTTCGATCAAAGCCAACCATTATTATTATTATTATTATTATTATTATTATTAATAATAATAATAATAATAATAATAATGGTTGGCTTTGATCGAAATGGAAATTTGCGGCCACGTTTTACAAGTCAATCAGAGCACTGTGGTTTATTCAACAAGCCATCATTGAAAC
Organism: Erythrolamprus reginae; assembly: GCF_031021105.1. Classification (NCBI taxonomy): domain Eukaryota; kingdom Metazoa; phylum Chordata; class Lepidosauria; order Squamata; family Dipsadidae; genus Erythrolamprus; species Erythrolamprus reginae. Next base: position 1,893,739 of record NC_091958.1, read on the forward strand.
ATAGAAAGTTAGAAGATTGACAGGAGAAAAAGATCTCATGGTCCATCTAGTCTGCCCTGGTACTATTGCCTGTATTTTATCTTAGGATGGATCTATGTTTATCCCAGGCATGTTTCAAGTCAGTCACTGTGGATTGATCAACCACGTCTGCTGGAGGTTTGTTCCAAGTATCTACTACTCTTTCAGTAAACTAATATTTGATTTGTGGGTCTCTGGCAACCAGATTTGTATGCCGCCCCTCTCCGGAGACTCGGAGCGGCTCACAACAACGAAACAGTACAAATCCAATGGTTAAAACAATTTAAAACCCTTAATATAAAAAACAACCATACTTCGCCATTTCTTAAGATCATTAAGTGCTTTTGCCCATCGCCACTGGCGTGGCCGAACTCGCCTGAAGGAGGCTGAAGGTTCTGAGTTTTGCAGGCCAAAATTGTTCCAGGGGGCTTGAGCAAAGAAATTCCCCAGCAGCATCCTAAATTTGAAGTAACCGTTGTGATAGATGGGCATGAAGGGGGGGGGGGGGGGGTGAGCGGCATTTTCACAATCCCCCCCGCTGTGTCTGCTCAGGTATAAACCCGCGAGTGAAGTCGGGGCGCTTTATGAAAATTCTTCCTGACTACGAACACATGGAATACAGGGATGTTTACACCTGCCGTATGTACCAGTGGTTTCTGGGCTGTGAACGCATGGCGTGTGCTTGCTTAACCGTGTGATTAGCAAAAGTTAATCATTAAAACCCTGGGATTTATTCGGGGACTGATAACGAGAGAATTTAATTTAATCAAGAACAGGTTTTTTTCCCAACCTTGGCACCTCTAAGACGTGTGGACTCTTAACTCCTAGAATTCCCCAACCAGGTATCTCGAAACCTGAGCAAGAGAGGGTCCCTTAATGCAGGGATCTACAACCTTGGCGACGTTAAGCCTGGCGGACTTCTGGCTGGGGAATTCTGGGAGTTGAAGTCCGCCAGGCTTAAAGTCGCCAAGGTTGAAGACCCCTGCCTTAATGGACAAAGTAAGCAGAATGCTAACTTCTGTCCTTCCCAAGTTTGTGCTTAGTTTTGCTACGGAGGAATTCCTTCTCCTTCCTATCTGATTCCTCGTTCTCTCTTTCTCTAGTGCTTCACCGGTACCGGCATATCTTGGGTCTCTGGCAACCAGACATTGGACCCTATGGGGGTCTCCTCAATGTGGTGGTAAGTTCGGAAGCCTTGGGAATACGGAGCCCCTGTGCTTTTCTTTCATTTCATTTCATTTCATTTCATTCATTCATTCATTCATTCAATTCATTCATTCATTCATTCATTCATTCAATTCATTCATTCATACATTCCTTCCTTCCATTCCTTCCTTCCATCCATCCATCCATCCATCCATCCATTCACTCATTCATTCATTCATTCACTCATTCATTCATTCATTCATTCATTCATTCAATTTGTATGCCGCCCACTCCTGAAGGACTCTGGATATAAGATGATTGCCCTTTTTCTTGTCCTGGAAGGAATTCTTTTTTATTATTTTATTTTTATGTTTATGTTTATTTTTATGTTTATTTATTAGACTTCTATGCCACCCTTCTCGAAGAGAATCGAGGGTCGCCCAGAAAGTGATGCACCACATTTTTTTTCTTCAAGAATTATTTATTGAACCCAATGAAACTGACACCCAAGAGAGAACGATGTTTCTTCTACACTCCCTCTTTTTCCACGTAATCTCCGTCCCGTTCTCTGGCCTTCCTCCAGCGAGACATAAGGGCATGTTTGCCCTGTCGGTACCACTCCTTGTTCTGGTCATGAAGCCATTTCTGCACTATGCGAATCCCATCTTCGTCATCCTTGACTAACCGTCCTTCTGTCGACTGCAGATTCTCCATCAACTGTACACAAACGTTTGTGAATGTTCCCAACAGTTTCTTTTTCCGCAGTGAGAAATTCAATGACGACACGCTGCTTGCAACGTACATAAGATGTCATTTTTAAACACTTCTGCAGCTACAATTCAAATAAAGTTTCGCATTCGTACCATTACTGTAGGCTGAGAAAAAAAATGTGGTGCATTGTTTTCTGGGTGACCCTCATACATTAACAGAATCTATTTTTTTTTTACAAAAAGTTTTATTTATACTTATATATACATCACACAAAACAAAAGACATTGAAAAACTTTGGACGTTTGTTTGAAATCTATCTTACATTTCTTATTGTGCTCACAACCTATTACGTAACTATTTTGGGCATATTATTATAAACAAATCATATACATTGATCTTACTTCTATGTCTAATCCTATGTCTATTTTCCCTTAACCCCCATTTGTCCCCAATAAATCATTCCAGTTAATAATATTATTACTAAGTATACATTTCTTACTTTTTCGCTTTCTCCAGCCAGCAGTAGAACTTGCCCCAACGTTCATAATACAGTGGAACCCCGACATAAGAGCTGCTCTACTTAAGAGCAACTCGAGATAAGAGCTGGGAGGGGAGAGATATTTTTGTTCTACTTACAAGCCCAAATTCGAGATACAAGCGCCAAGGAGCTGTCTCCTGAAGCCAAACGCTAACTTCCGCGTTCGGCTTCAGGAGACAGCTGCGAAGCGGCGCGCGTGGGGGGCTCGGGGGGTGCTTGCAGCTTTCTTTCCTGCTCTTTTTCTTTCTCTCTTTTACCTTCCCTTCCTCTATTTCTTCTTTTCTTTCTCCTTCCCACCTTCTTCCCTCCCTCCCTCCCTTCACTCATTCCTCTCTTACTCTCCCCTTTCATAAGTTTCCTTGCTTCCTTCCTCTGTTCCTGTCCCTTCCCCCTTTCTTTCTTTCTTTCTTTCTTTCTTTCTTTCTTTCTTTCTTTCTTTCTTTCTTGCTTTTTCTTTCTCTCTTTTACCTTCCCTTCCTCTATTTCTTCTTTTCTTTCTCCTTCCCACCTTCTTCCCTCCCTCCCTTCACTCATTCCTCTCTTACTCTCCCCTTTCATAAGTTTCCTTGCTTCCTTCCTCTGTTCCTGTCCCTTCCCCCTTTCTTTCTTTCTTGCTTTCTTTCTTTCTTGCTCTTTTTCTTTCTCTCTTTTACCTTCCATTCCTCTATTTCTTCTTTTCTTTCTCCTTCCCACCTTCTTCCCTCCTTCCCTTCACTCATTCCTCTCTTACTCTCCCCTTTCATAAGTTTCCTTGCTTCCTTCCTCTGTTCCTGTCCCTTCCCTCTTTCCTTCCTTCCTTCCCACCCTCCATCCATTCATTCACCCATTCCTCTCTTGATCGCTTAAAGCCGGTCCCTGGTGCAAAAAGGGTTGGGGACCTCTGTCCTACAGGATTGGGTGGAAGAGAAGTTGAACATATGTAAATTTAAAAGTTTAAGAAAGTTTACAAGTTAAGTGAAAGAAACTTCATTATTCATTTATATGTACATGTACATTTCTTCATTAAAAACATGTCTTTCTGCATAATTTAGACTAACTTTGTGAGTTTTTTGAGGGCTGGAACCAATTAAAATTATTTACATTAATTCCTATGGGGAAAAGTCGTTCGAGATAAGAGCTGCTCGACTTAAGAGCCCAGGTCCGGAACGAATTAAACTCGTATCTCGAGGTACCACTGTATTCCGAATCTTCCTTATTTTTGTAATCCTGATGTTAATTTCTCCATCTCTGCACATGCTGTTATTTTTTTCTATTACAATGCTCCCTTGATTTTTGTGGGTTTTTCAAAAAGATTAATTAAAAAATACTTTGCGTCCCCCCCCCCCTATACCACGGTTTTTCCCGCCGATGACGTCATATGTCATCGCCAAACTTTCGTCCGCCTTTAATACATATTTTTTAAAATAAACTTTAATAAATAAATATGGTGAGTAATAATCTAAATGGTTGTTAAGGGAATGGGAAATAGTAATTTAGGGGTTTAAAGTGTTAAGGGAAGGCTTGGGATACTGTTCACAACCAAAAATGGTGTATTTACTTCTGCATCTCTACTTTGCGGAAATTCGACTTTCGCGGGCGGTCTTGGAACGCATCCCCTGCGGAAATCGAGGGAACACTGTATATCTCGCTCTGTCGGGACATTTTCATTTTTTCAATATTGTGCAAATATTATCCTTGATGTGGTTGTTATGTGCAAAATTAGAGAGAGAGAGAGAGTTTGAAAGTACAAATCTCTCACCCTTTTCTTTCTAGTCTTGAAAAATTAAGGGGGGGGTCCCTTCTGTCCGAGCCCCTTCCTCTGCCTGCGATGCTGCTGCAGTCTATTACTTCTTTGGCCTAATTGGTCTGCAGGCAGCATCTCTTCTCGAGGACCAGTTCTCAAGGTCTTTCTCACACGCCACTCCACCTCTTTTGCCCTTTTCGGCAGGTTGACGGGCTCTTCATCATTGGGTGGATGTACTTGACCCCCCACGACCCTCACGTGGACGGGCCCATGCGATTTAAGCCCCTGTTCAGGGTCCACCTCATGGAGCGGTGGAGCGCCACAGTTGAGTGCATGTACGGTCACAAGGGACCTCACAGTGGGCATATCCAGGTGAGACCCTCTTCTTCCCACTTCTCCCTCTCCCACGGAAGGAAGGAAAAGCTCTGTTCTGAGGCCCTAGAGCAGTGATGGCGAAACTTTTTTTCCTAGAGCATGTGCATGCACTATTATATTATATTATTATTATTATTATTATTATTATTATTATTATTATTATTATTATTATGTCAATACATCACAGCAAACGAGATCACTATGCTGGATTTCGTATTTCATCACCAGTTGGGCGCTTCCCAAGCACCTAGGGCTGCGTGATGTAGCGGCAAATTATGTTTGCCGATCCCAGTAAAGTGGCCTTTTGCAATTGACAGATGGAGATTTTGTCAATTCCGATGGTTTTCAAATGTCCGCTGAGATCCTTTGCCACTGCGCCCAACGTGCCAAGTACCACTGGGACCACTTTCACGGGCTTATGCCAGAGTCGTTGCAGCTCAATTTTTAGATCTTCATATTTAACTAATTTCTCTAGCTGCTTCTCCTCAATTCTGCTGTCTCCTGGGATTGCGATGTCGATGATCCATACTTTCTTTTTCTCCACGATCACAATGTCTGGTGTGTTATGCTTCAGAATTCGGTCAGTCTGACGTCGGAAGTCCCACAGTAGTTTTGCTTGCTCATTTTCGACCACTTTTTCGGGCTTATGATCCCACCAGTTCTTTGCCACTGGTAAATGGTAGTTCCGGCACAAGTTCCAGTGGATCATCTGTGCCACAGCATCATGTCTATGCTTGTAGTCAGTCTGTGCAATCTTTTTGCAGCAGCTGAGTATGTGATCGATTGTTTCATCTGTTTCTTTACAGAGTCTGCAGATGAAACAATCAATGATGATGATGATGATGATTATTAAGTAGATTTGTATGCCTCCCATCTCTGAAGACTATTGTGCATGCTCGAGTGCCCACACCCATAATTCAATGCCTGTGGAGGGCGAAAACAGCTTCCCCCGGCCCCCGGAGCCCCTCTGGAGGCTGGAAATAGCCTGCTTCCCAATTTCTGGTGGGCCTAGTAGGCTCGTGTTTTGCCTTCTGTGGAGCTGGGGGAGATGAGAAATGCTCTCCCCCATCCCCCTGGAGGCTCTCTGGAAGCCAAAAACGCCCTCCCAGACCCTCCGTGCGAGCCAAAAATCAGCTGGCCGGCACACACATGAATGTTGGAGCTGAGCTAGGGCAACGGCTCATGTGCCAGCAGATATGGCTCCACGTGCCACCTGTAGCACCTTTTCCATAGGTTCACCATCAGTAGATGCTTAGTCCATGCAGGGGCTTCATTTCCAGACTGGGCTTCAGGCTATTGACTTGCAACCTCCTTTCCCCCCCAAAACGGACAGATTGTGAAGAAGGACGAGTTTTCGACCAAGTGCAACCAGACAGATCACCACCGTATGTCAGGAGGGAGACAAGAGGTGAGCTGGGCCTCGGCAACACCCCCGCGGAATAAAGCCCCCCCTGGAATAAAGGACCCCCCTCTATAATAAAGGCCTTCCTGGTTTGGTATCCTTCAGATAATGGTGGCTTTTATTCACTTGACCTCTGTCTGGTTTCCTGAATGACTCCATCCCGTGTGGTGGATGTAGTGGGAGGTGGGAACAGGATCAAGAGGGGCTTCTATCCAACCTGTGGGTCTCACCTTCTCCTCTGCGCTGTTTCTGCAGGAGTTCCGGACGTGGCTACGAGAAGAATGGGGTCGGACTCTGGAGGACATTTTCCACGAACACATGCAGGAGCTCATCTTGATGAAGTTCATCTACACGAGTCAATACGAGTAGGTGGAAAGCAGGCAGTCTGGTGGCTTCCTTCAAAGAGCTCCGGCGGCCCCAGTGGTTAGAATGAGATACTGCAGGGCTAAACGCGCTAAGCTCACAGCCTGGAGTTTGATTCTGAGCAGCTCAAGGTTGGACTCAGCCTTCTGTCCTTCTGAAATGGGTAAAAGGTTGTGAGTGCTCTAGCACTGGAAGTTTTTAAGAAGATGTTGGATAATCATTTGTCTGAAGTGGTGTAGTGTTTCCTGCTTAGCCAGCAGGGGGTTGGACTAGAAGACCTCCAAGGTCCCTTCCGACTCTGCTGTTCTGTTCTGTTCTGTTCTGTTCTATCCTATCCTATCCTATCCTATCCTATTCCATTCCCTTCCTTTCCCTTCCCTTCCAGTCCATTCTATTCTTATATATTTTTATTGAATTTTTTAGAACATAAAGCATAGAAAAACAAAAAGAAGGAATAAACAATATACAAAATTACAAAGCCATTTGCACATTTAAAATAAGGTTGTTATTAAATTTCTATTCTATTCTATCCTATCCTTTTCTTTCCCTGTTTTATTCTATTCTATTGTATTTATTCTATTCTATTCTTTCTCTATTCTATTCTATTATTTCCCTGTTCTATTCTTTCTCTATTCTATTCTATTCAATTATTTCCCTGTTCTATTGTTTCCCTTCCCTTCTCTTCTCTTCTTTCTCTATTCTATTCTATTCTATTCTATTTCTATTCTTTCTCTATTCTATTCTATTCTTTCTCTATTCTATTCTATTCTAATCTATTCTATTCTATTGTAGCCCCCATGAGCACTCTGTAGGCCTCCCAAACTCTCTGCACACTCCATTTTTGGGGACACCTGGACTATTTTTTTGCAAAAATGGGACATGGGGAGAGGGGTTTCGTGAGGCCAAAAACGGCTGTATTCTGTCTATAAGACACACCAACATTTCCACCCTCTTTTAGGAGGGAAAAAGGTGCATCTTATACTCTGAAAACTACGGTACATGAATCGGTAATTTAAAGGTGAATTTTTCCGACCGGTCATCATAATCTGCTTTTTTCTGTTCCAGCAACTGCTTAACCTACCGGCGCATTTACCTCCCCCCGTGCAGTCCGGAATATCTGATCCAGCCGGGCCTTTTCAAAGGGACCTACGGCAGCCATGGCCTCGAGATCGTCATGCTCAGCTTCCACGGGAAAAAGGCCAAGGGAACCAAAATCACGGTCAGCACAGAGGATCCGGCCTCACAGAGCCACAGGCACTCGCTCGCCCCGTGTGGTTTATTTTAAAATTATGTAATGCTCTCTACATGGGGCTACCTTTGAAAAGTGTTCGGAAACTTCAGATCGTGCAGAATGCAGCTGCGAGAGCAGTCATGGGCTTTCCTAAATATGCCCATGTCACACCAACACTCCGCAGTCTGCATTGGTTGCCGATCAATTTCCGGTCACAATTCAAAGTGTTGGTTATCACCTATAAAGCCCTTCATGGCATCGGACCAGAATACCTCCGGGACCGCCTTCTGCCGCACGAATCCCAGCAACCGACTAGGTCCCACAGAGTGGACCTTCTCCGGGTCCTGTCGACTAAACAATGTCGTCTGGCGGGTCCCAGGGAAAGAGCCTTCTCTGTGGCGGCCCCGACCCTCTGGAACCAGCTCCCCCCTGCCTTTCGTAAACTCCTTAAAACCCACCTCTGCCATCAGGCATGGGGGAACTGAGTTAACTTCCCCAGGCCTATACTGTTTATGTATGGTATGTCGTGTGCATGTTTTTTAAATTATGGGTTTTTAGTTTTAATTATTAGATTTGTATTATACTGTATATTGTTTTCTATTACTGTTTTGAGCCACCCCGAGTCTACAGAGAGGGGTGGCATACAAATTTAATAAATAAATAAATAAATAGATAGATAGATAGATAGATAGATAGATAGATAGATAGATAGATAGATAGATTAATTAATGTTTAGTAGTTCTTCCATCCTGCATTCCAGAAACACTGCCAAGACGACCGTGGCTTTTGAGTATAAGACGCACCTAGATTTTCAGAGGTGCAAAACAAGGGAAAAAGTTTTCTGAACCAAATGATGTAGTAATATACTGCTAAAAAAAAAAGGGGAATACTCAAATATCACATCCTAGATCCGAATAAATAGAATATTCTGATTGAATACTTTGTTCTTTACAAAGTAGAATGGGCACAACAGCAATAGAACTCCAACTAAATCAAACTTCTGTGAAGTCCAGCTGTCCCCTTAGGAAGCAACACTGATTCAATTTCAATTTCATTTTTTTGTCAGCACATTCAACTTTGTACAGAACAAAGGATTCAATGAGAGCATTTCATTCATTCAGATCTAGGATGTGTTATTTGAGTATTCACTTTATTTTTTTGAGCAGTATATTAAATACTTAAGGAGGAATAGAGGGAATGTAAAGTGTATATAGTTATAGATTTAGAAGATCGATGGCAGAAAAAGACCTCCTGGTCCATCTAGTCTGCCCTTATACTATTTCCTGTATTTTATATTACAATGGATCTATGTTTATCCCAGGCATGTTTCAATTCAGTGACTGTGGATTGACCCACCACCTCTGCTGGAAGCTTGTTCCAAGCATCTACTACTTGGAACAAACTTCCAGAAGACGTGGTTGCCAAATCCACAGTATATATAGATATAGATATAGAAAAGAATAAATGTGATAGGATAAAGAGAGTTTAAGTGAAGATATAGTAAAATTAGAGTTATTGTATATAATGAAATGGTGGCATAGACTGAAAACCGAAAACTGTAGAAGAAGAAATCTTTGCATTGGCATCCTATAGAAGAAATAGTTTATCTTACCAGAATTGATATGGAAATATAACCACAACGCAGTTTACTGTAAAAGAAAGGGTTAGAAGGTTTTTGTCCTTTGTTTGTTTGTATATTACGTTTGCACAGAATTGTTTGAAGTTTGTGGTTTAATGTTTTAAATGTACTTTTTAAGGTTTATATTTAATAAAAAATATTTTTTTAAAAAATAAAAAAATAAATACTTAATGTTTTGGAGATATGATTTTTTTTTTTAAGAATACCTAGTAGAAAGAGTTCAGTTTCAGTGTCAGTCCTTTCCTGCAATTGCAAAGCTTGAACCAGCCCTTGTCTCCCTCCCCTTCCAGGGTGACCCCAACATCCCAGCCGGCCAGCAGACTGTGGAGATTGACCTGGCCCACCCCATCCAGCTGCCCGACATTGAAAACCTGAGCAACTTCAGCGAGCTCTCCCGCATCGTGCTGGAGGTGCGTGAACAGGTCCGGAGGGAGCAGCAGAAGGAGGAGGAGGAAGAGGAGGAAGGCGCCTTGGCGGTGGAGATGGGGCCGGAAGCCGGAAGCCAGCAGCAAGAGGGCGGGGATGGATCGGAGGCAGCGGAAGATGGACCAGGCACCTCTGGCTCCCCCCCTGCCCCCTGCCCCTTCGTCCTGCCTGGCGGGATCGCCTCCCGAAACGAGGATTATCCCCGCACCTGCAGAGCATGGTAATGATAAGGGTTGATTTTTATGGGTATAGATATGTAGGTCTTGGCATATTCGGGTCTTTTCCTATGTGTTGTGTATACTCCTGTTCAGTTTGGGGATTTTGCAGATTTTGGTTCAGAAAGTGCTTATGAATTAGTGGCAGGGCCTGATTTACAAGCAGAAGAAGGAGAAGACCAACCACAGGACATTTCTATGGGTTCAGATTCAAGTGAAGGAGAAACAGATGCTAGATGGGTAAATCCTTATTTCAGACGCTTGCAGAGGCGAAGAGAGCAAGTGTCAGGGAAGAAATATTAAGGAGAAGAATGGGTTAATTAATTAAGTAATTAATTCATCACCTCCGTCTGCCAGCGGAAGAGAAGGGTTGAGTTGTCAATATGCTATTTAGAAATATAGAGGTGTCTTCAAGCGGCTCTGAAAGTAAGCTTTGCCTTGTGTGCTTTTAATTGCAGTTTTTATTACCTTGGGCTAACTCTGACTAGCCATAAATCTTAGAATGACTTGTGGAATGCTTTGATGATTTTGATGTTTCCTTGCCTACCCAAGAGAGCGCTGCGTGTTGAGATGATGCAGTGTGGAACAGAGGAAAGAAAAATAAAGATGATGTCTATGCATTTAGCAAGCCTTTATTCCAATTAACAGTGGCTTTAGCCGGAGATCAGAACACCGTGTAAGGTTGATTCTATCAACGTTACACGGGAAAAGACCCAAGTATAGGCACAAAATTGATTGTCAATCATTGTTGCTTCCTCAGTGGACAGTTTGATTTCACAGAAGCTTGATTTACTTGGAATTATATTGTGTTGTTTAAGTGTTCCATTTATTTTTTTTGAGCAGTGTATTATTATTTTTTTGCTTTACTGTATTCTTTTTTAAATATTCCCAATAAGAACAATTCCAGAGAGAATTCTATCTTTGTTTGTGTCATCTCTTGTAACCATTTGTGGATTTTCATCTGGAATTTTTTTGTCTCAGAGCATAACCACCACATGTGGAAGAAGGTGCCACTGTATTTTCTTTTTACACTGCCAACAATTTGGGCTCAATTTTGGATATATTATTCAAAATTTATTATTATTTATTTTTATTCTTTTTATAACTACCATTCCTTATGGCAGTGTTTCCCAACCTTGGCAACTTGAAGACATCTGGACTTCAACTCCCAGAATTCCCCAGCCAGCGTTGGCTGGCTGGGGAATTCTGGGAGTTGAAGTCCAAATGTCTTCAAGTTGCCAAGGTTGGGAAACACTGCCTTACGGTATATATCCAATTACTACAATTGTTAACAATGATAATCCCTTTTAATTTAGCGTCCTTTATCCATTTCTCTCTCTTCTGCTGCTGGCAGTTTCTACGGGACCGGCCTCATCGCGGGCCACGGTTTCACCAGCCCCGAGCGAACCCCCGGCGTGTTCGTCTTGTTCGACGACGACCGTTTCGGCTTCATCTGGTTAGAGCTGCAGTCGTTCAGCCTCTACAGTCGGATCAAGGACTCCTTCCAGAACGCCGAGGCCCCGTCGCGGGAAGCTTTCGACGAGATGCTGAAGAACATTCAGTTACTGACCTCATGATGGAGGCCATCCGGGAAGCAGAAGGAAGGAAAGGAAGGAAGGAAGGAAGCTAGGAAGGAAGGAAGGAAGGAAGGAAGGAGGGAAGGAAGGAAGGAAGCTAGGAAGGAAGGAAGCTAGGAAGGAAGGAAAGAAGGAAGGAAGCTAGGAAGGAAGGAAGGAAAGAAGGAAGGAAGCTAGGAAGGAAGGAAGGAAGGAAGCTAGGAAGGAAGGAAGGAGGAAGGAAGCTAGGAAGGAAGGAAGGAGGGAGGAAGGAAGGAAGGAAGCTAGGAAGGAAGGATGGATTTCTCCTTTTGTCCACGGTTGCGGGGTCTGGGCGCCCGACCTCAGTGTGAGGAGGCTGCGTGTCTTTCTTCATCCGGCCTTTTTATTGAATTGTATCCTCCACCTCTCCTCCTTCTTCTCCTCCTCCTCCTCCTTCGTGCGCTAACGTTCCTTTCCCAATATGTGATGTATAGTTTGTAATATAGCTTTATTATATTGGGAGGGCAGCTTGCCCGCTTGTGTTTTTATTTCCTCTCCACCTTCAACCTCAAGGCCCGATTTGGTGCAAATACAAACACACACATATACGGTACACACACCCCCCCCAGCCCAGTGATGGTGAACCTATGGCACAGGTGCCACGCGGAGTCATATCTGCTGGCACGCGAGCCGTTGCCCTAGCTCAGCTCCAACATGCATGTGTGTGCCGGCCAGCTGATTTTTGGCTCACACAGAGGCTCTGGGAGGGCGTTTTTGGGTTCCAGGGAGCCTCCAGGAGGATTGGGGAGGGCATTTTATCTTCCCCCAGCTCCAGGGAAGACTTTGGAGCTTGGAGAGGGCGAAACACAAGCCTACTGGGCCCACCAGAAGTTGGAAAACAGGCTGTTTCCAGCCTCCAGAAGGTCTTTCGGGGGTGGAGGAAACTGTTTCTGCCCTTCCCAGGCATTGAATTATGGGTGTGGGCACTCATGCATGCCCACTCTCAGAGGAACCAGAGGGAAAAAAGAACCTAAGAAGAGCCCGGCTGAATCAGGCCAAAGCCCAGTGAGTCCGGCATTCTGTGTCCCACAGTGGCCCCCCAATTGTCCATGGGGATCTTGAGCAGAAGGAGAAGGCAAGACCCTCCTTTTCCCTTGACCCCCAACAAATGGGACCCAAAGGAACCCTGCCTCCTCAACCAACATAGAGGCGGCACTTGGACATCCGTTTCAATAACCACCGATACACTTGGCATCCATGAACCTGTCTCATCCTGCCTTGAAGCTCTCCAGGCTGACAGGTTTGCCATCCCTGCCCTCGCCTCTCGCAGACCACGGGACTTGTCTCAAAGGAGGCTTGTCAGAATATGGAACTAGCCACGAACACATCCCGGCTGTTCCCTGCCCTCTTCTGGAGCAAGCTAAGAAGACACTGGCGCTTTGAGGCTTCTGTGCTGACTTTAAAAGGCCTCATTTTGCCCTAGGACGGCATTGCTTTCATGATCTTGAGACTTCAGAAAATATTAAACCCGGCTGCTCCAGGAAGCTTTTCTTAAAAGGGGAACCATAAATAGAATTGTCTTTGCTTGGCGTTATTTTACAGGCGGTGTTACTAGCACAGAGAAGAATACTGAGAATATTCGTATTAAGGTTCTTAGAAGAGCTGTGTGGCACAGTGGCCGGCTCCTTCAGCTGACTGATAGCTGTAGTTCAGCGGTTCAAATCTCACCACCGACTCCAGGTTGACTCAGCCTTCCATCCTTCCGAGGTGGGTCAAATGAGGACCCAGATTGTTGGGGGCAAGAGGCTGATTCTGTAATCCGCTTAGAGAGGGCTGGAAAGAACCGTGAAGTGGTATATGTCTAAATGCTATTGCTATTCCTTCCTCCTCTACCTTTTCCTTCCTTCCTTCCTTCCTTCCTTCCTTCCTTCCTTCCTTCCTTCCTTCCTTCCTTCCTTCCTTCCTTCCTTCCTTCCTTCCTTCCTTCCTTCCTTCCTTCCTTCCCTCCCTCCCTCCCTCCCCATGTCTGGCCTGGCCTCCATTCAGGACCTCCTCCCCTCCCGGCCCCCCAGTGCTTTTCCTCCCTCCCAACTGCTTCCCCGGGAGGCCAGAGCTCAGGTTTTCCAACTTGCTTTTCCAGTTTCAGACCACAATAACAAAGACAATAAAAACCAGGCTGGGCATTTTCAACTTGTGTCCTGGGACTTCCACTCGGGCCTCCCCTGCGGTTTCTCAACCTTGGCAAACTTCGACTCCCAGACTTCTTCTTTCTCTCCCCGTCTGTTGCTTGAACCCCAACATGCATAAGTATTATAAACATAAGTGGTGCATCAGTCCCCTGTCCCAATGTTTCTCTTTAACTAGTGTCATGTATATAAACATTGTTATACGTTTGTATACCACCAAAATAAACAAAATAAATATTTAAAAAATTGAAATGAAGGAAAAAAAGTGTCCTGGTGTTGGTACAAGACCAACAACCCTCCCTCCCCACCCGCTCCCCGGCATCAAAGGACCAGGCTGCATTCTAGGTACAAGTCCCTGAGGATAAGGGCGGCCTATAAATCTAATAAAATAAAATCTAATTTTAAAAAATATAATAAAATAATAAAATAAAAGATAAAGAAAGTTATTTATTTATTTACTTACTTACTTAATTCGTCTTCTATGCCACCCAAACCTGAAGGACTCAGGGTGGCTTAAAATAATAATATAGATAGAAATACAAATATATACAGAACAATAAAAAGAAGTCGAATGTAATCTAAAAATATAAAAAAAGAAACATTAATTATAAAGCCTTCATGATCCCATACATCCATACCGTTCATACAGCGTAGCCTTGTCAATTATTATTTCGTGGCCCCCCCAGGCCTACCAGCAAAGATAAAGATAATAAATAAATAATAAATAAATATGACAAATGATAAATAAAAAATAATGATAAATGAATAATAAATAATATAATAAATAATGACAAATGATAAATATTAAATAATAAATAGTACTCCCTCCCCCGGACCGTTTCATCACCGTCCCATTTGAAGCTCCGACCTCCCGCCAATCTTTCCCCGGGACATCTTTCCATCGGCGACGCGCGTGGCGCACAGCTTTGGAAGGGCATCCCCACGCCACGCGCGTTCCCGCCCGCCTTCCACCCCCGCCCCTTCCCCCTTCCCCCCAGCAGCCGCATTCCGAGGGCCGGAGCGAGCCAAGGGATGCTCCGCACCGGTCCTGCCCCCGGCAGGCTGCGGGGCTCCTTCCCAGCAAGGCTTCCCCACCCCCGCGCGCGGTCCAGATGTTGGCCGCAGCTGCGCGTCCGCCTCGGCCGGGCTTCCCCCGCCGCCTCCTCCTCTTCCTCCTCCTCCTCCGGCCGCCCCACGTGGCAGCTGCGGAGCTTACACACACACACACACACACACCCTCCACCCGCGGCTCCGCCTCTGCGCCCTGTTGGCTCGGCTGGCAGCAGCTGGAGGAGGCGGCGGCCCAGGTAAAGGCGGCGTAGGGCCGGTGCCCGGCGGGCAGGGCGCTCCTGGGCACGTGCAGAGCGCTCGGGGGCGAGGAAGTGGGTACCTCCGGTCCAAATGGGGAGCGGGTCGGACGGGGAGGGTCCGGTGCTGAGTCCCTTCCTCTCTGGCTGCCTTGCCAACCCTTCTCCAGCTCCTGGGCACGTGCAGAGCGCGCGAGGGCGAGGAAGCGGGTCCCTGCGGAGCCCCCTCCTCTCTCCAGCCCTTCTGGAGCACCTGGGCACGTGTAGAGCGCTCGGGGGCGAGGAAGAGGATGCCTCCGGCCCAAATGGGGAGCGGGTCGGACGGGGAGGGTCCGGTGCGAAGCCCCCTCCTCATTTCAGCCCTTCTGCACCTCTTGGGCATATGCTGAGCGCTAAAGCTGGTCCTGCGTTCCGGCTTCGGGAGGCGGTTGACGTGCCTTGCGCGGTTCAAGCATGCTCGTGGTGGATACCGCGCAGCCGGGGAGGCTCTGGTGCCCCGGCATGACGGCTGCCCCGAGGTCACCTTTCCTTCTGGCTGCTGCAAAGCGCCTTTTCCTGCCGGACCGTTCGGCTTGGCTGGCGTTTTCCTCCTCCCTCCTCGCGGGCTTTCCTCTTTAACGCCGCGACTCCCGGCCCAGATCCGGTCAGGGCTGTCCTGGGTTCCCCCCCGCCCCCCAACACACCCACTTTCTTTTTTTCCCTGCTGTCTTAAAAAAGGCATCAGAGCTGCAGCTTCCTGCTCAAGGCAAGGAAAAGTTGTCGCCAGCGCTTTGCAGCAAAAGCCTGGTTTGGTTTGGTTTGGTTTGGTTTGGCTGGGCTTGGACAAACAGCCCATCTCCAGGTGAGTTCTAGAGGGGAATTAGGGAGGGAGGGAGGATTTCCTGGGGAGGGGGTGTTGCTGGCGACTTTTGCAATTGGTAGAATTTGCAGTTGGTAGAATTTGCAATTTGTAGAAAATTCAGAGCGAATGGTATTGGCTGGGCAGCCTTGATTCGGAGCTTGGGTTCTCCCCAGATCTAGGATCTGGTGGACTGGCTTGGCTCAGCTGGGTTGAATCTTCTTAATTTCCCCCTTGATGTTTTAGCAGGCTTGTCTGGATTGGTGCAAAATAGTGCAGTAAAACATGGTTTGATCTCTGGTAAATGTCTGCAGAGCTTCCCAATCATCCAGATCTTGGTTGTCCTAAATATGCTTTTTTGAAAAGGCAGCTGGACTTTTTCTTTCTTTCTTTCTTTCTTCCTTTCTTTCCTTCTTTCTCTCTTTCTCTCTCTCTTTTTCTTTCTCTCTCTTTCCTTCCTTCCTTCTTTCTTTCTTCCTTCCTTTCTTTCCTTCCTTCTTTCTCTCTTTCTCTCTTTTTCTTTCTCTCTCCTTGCTTTCCTTCCTTCCTTCTTTCTTTCTCCCTTTCTTTCCTTCCTTCTTTCTCTCTTTCTCTCTCTCTTTTTCTTTTTCTCGCCTTTCCTTCCTTCCTTCTTTCTTTCTTTCTTCCTTTCCTTCCTTCTTTCTCTCTTTCTCTCTTTTTCTTTCTGTCTCCTTCCTTCCTTCCTTCCTTTCTTTCTTTCTTTCCCCCTTGAAAAGGTTTCATTTCTCATCCAAGGAGAATTTGTGGGAAGAATTTCAGGTGAAGGCAGAGTTACTCTGTGGGAGAGGTTTTTCAATACATTCATTCTTCAGAGCCTCAAGCTAAGTGGCAGTCCTTAGGCAGCCTTGAAAAGCTCAGCAGACTTAGAAAGGGAGCCACTAGGAGATTTAATTTAATTTAAAGCTGCCCAACTCCTTGCACACTTTGGACGGCGTACAATAATAATAATAAAAATGATAGTGTATGAAAACTATATAAACAATAATCAACTAAGCAAGTGGAAGGTTTGTACACCAGCAAGCAAACTTTTAAAGCTCGGAAGGAGTTTTTGTTGGCAAGATCCTGTAGCCAGGCTGGAATGGATTTGGGACTCTCTTGAACAGCTGGAGGAGGTGACAAACAGCGAAATTTCTTTCTGGGCCTCCTTTCAAAGAGGTTCTACTCCGCAGGACCAGTTGGCACATCTGGAGTCTTTCCTCTAAGCTGTTCTTCCTTCTCTCTGCAGATATGCTTTTATTTTTAAAAAATGCTTTTCTCATCTTTAAAAACATCACAGTAATTTTACACAGATCAATACCGATCTCTTATATTGTATTCCTTCTGTAATCTACTACTGTTGTTTGTATTTGCAATATATTTACTTATATTGTTATATTTACTTATTTACATTTTTCATACATTCTTTCACATTATATCACATTGTTTTTATTTTATTTTCCATCCAATTATACCATTTATACCATCTTTTGCAGACCTGCTTTTAACATCTGTAACAGTTCATTGGTATATAATCCAGCTGTGCTTTTTGGTACACCAGTTTCCCCCTGTTTGTGAATCTTTGCAGCTTTGTCTCATTTTCAGCCCTATCTTGAGAAAGAAAAAAGAATAGGACAAGCTCAGGTCAAACTCCCACAGCCCTCTCCTATTTAAGAGGAAGAAAATTCAGACCATTATTTTCTGGTTGACAGAATCTAACCTCTAACCCAGATCTTGTGACTTCCAACTTGTAAAATCTTTCACAATCTCAATGCAGCTGTGAACTTCACACGTGTTACTCAGGTGCTGCCTGTGTCAAATCCGCAACCATCGCACACTTGAATTTGGGGTTGAGATCTTGCAAAGAGATTGTGCTCCTCTTCAGAAAGGCAGCAGCCCTATTTGACCGACATGGTTTAAGGGCAAAACTGTGTGTGATTTTTTGGGGGGACAGGCTCAGAGTACAAGAAGACCTAGACAGACTATCACAGTGGGCCAATACCAACAAAATGAGGTTCAACACCGACAAATGCAGAGTCCTCCACCTCGGCAAAAAGAACCCTAGACATACATACAGCCTGGGAGATACCCCACTCAGCAGTAGTGACTGCGAAAGAGATCTTGGAGTCTTGGTGGACAATCAACTAAACATGAGTCAGCAATGTGCAGCAGCAGCCAAAAAAGCCAACTCAATCCTAAGCTGCATCAACAGAGGAATAAGCCCTTCATGGCACCGGGCCAGAATATCTCAGGGACCGCCTTCTGCCGCACGAATCCCAGCGACCAGTTAGGTCCCACAGAGTCGGCCTTCTTCGGGTCCCGTCAACTAAACAATGTCACTTGGCGGGACCCAGAGGAAGAGCCTTCTCTGTGGCGGCCCCGACCCTTTGGAACCAACTCCCCCCGGAGATTAGAATTGCCCCCACCCTCCTTGCCTTTCGTAAGCTGCTTAAAACCCACCTCTGCCGCCAGGCATGGGGGAACTAAGATACACTTTCCCCCTAGGCCTTCACAATTTTATGTATGGTATGTTTGTAGGTATGATTGATCTTTATACAATGGGTTTTAACTGGTTTTTTAGTATTGGATTTTGTTGTACTGTTTTACTGATGTTGTTAGCCGCCCCGAGTCTGCGGAGAGGGGCGGCATACAAATCCAATTAATAATAATAATAATAATAATAATAATAATAATAATAATAATAATAATTATTATTATTATTTATTTATTTATTTATTTCGTCATATAATATTAATATACAAGGTACACGTAAATGTCTTAATATTCAAATGTATGCAACAGGTAGAAATAAAGAAACAGTAAGGACAGGGGACGACGGAAGGCACGCTGGTGCACTTATGCACTTATGCACAACGAGAGACTATTGCTTTTCTCCTCTTGCTCCTTCCTCCTGGAGAAGGAACTTTTGATTAACCTCCACCTATTTGTAGAAGACGGAAGCTGTAAAACACACAGTGGGGCAATTCAACAAGCTGGATTCTTGGTTTACTTTTTGGGCTTCCGGAGATGAAAGGAATGCAAGCAAAACGCGTGTTTTCAGCTTGAGATTTGGACCCGGGTCGGTTGGGCTTTGGCACCTTGGGCTGAGTCACAACTGCTGAGGAAAAGCAGAGGACAAAATGTGTGATTTTGCACAGGGGAGCGAGCGTTGGTGCATTGCCGAGGGTTGAAGCGTGAAGCAATACAGTCCCTGCCTTTACCCAACAAGGAAATGCGGGTCACTTTTTTCAAGAATTCAACATCTTCCCAGAATGAAACCGTTTCTAAGTCATCTCATGGAGGGCTGAGATCAATTCGGCTTCTTGTGGATATTCCTGCCCTCTCAATTCTGTTCACACAAGCAGGTTTAATGGGGGTCCTCCTCAACTTATAACAGTTCATTTAGTGACGAAGGGACACTTCATGTAGAAACATAGAAACATAGAAGTCTGACGGCAGAAAAAGACCTCATGGTCCATCTAGTCTGCCCTTATACTATTTCCTGTATTTTATCTCAGGATGGATATATGTTTATCCCAGGCAGGTTTAAATTCAGTTACTGTGGATTTATCTACCACGTCTGCTGGAAGTTTGTTCCAAGGATCTACTACTCTTTCAGTAAAATAATATTTTCTCATGTTGCTTTTGATTTCCCCCCCAACTAACTTCAGATTGTGCCCCCTTGTTCTTGTGTTCACTCTCCTATGTAGTTCAAAGTTACAGCAGCCATTGAAAAAAATGGTTTGGGGATACCCAAACTAAATAAAATAAACCCATTCTTATTAACGGACATAGTTACCATATTTTTGGGAGTATAAGATGTGCCTTTTTCCTCCCTAAAAGAGGCCGATGATTTGGGTGCAGTTTATATAGGTGTTTTTTCAATCCTAACTAACGATCTTCCCAGCTCTTACCTTGCAGGCTCTTTCATTGTTGCTGTCTGCAAAGAATGTTTTCCAAGCCCTAAGACTTTGCAGTTTTTCCCCCCATTGCTCTAACTTGCTCTGGATAAGTTTCTTTCCAGCCCTAGCCAGGTGCTAATGATGTTTCCAGCTCTTACCAGCTTGCAAGCTCTTCCACTGTTACTCTCTGCAAAGAATGTTTTCCAAGTCCTAAATCTTTGCAGGGTTTTTTCATTGCTCTAACTTGCTCTGAATAAGTTTCTTTCCAGCACTAACCAGGTGCTAACAATGTTCCCAGCTCTTACCGGCTTGCAAGCTCTTTCATTGTTACTCTCTGCTAAGAATGTTTTCCAAGCCCTAAATCTTTGCAGGTTTTTTCCCCCATTGCTCTATGTTCTCCAAATGTTTCTTTCCAGGTGCTAATGATATTCCCAGCTCTTACTGGCTTGCAACCTCTTTCATGGTTACTCTGTTTGAATAAAGTTTTTTTTAAAGCCCTAACCTAACCAGGGGATAAAATAATGTGCTAGCCAGATGAATGCCTGGTAAACAGATTGTTTTCCCTATTTATCTCCCCAAAAGCTAAGGTGCATCTTGTACTACAAAAAAACATGGTAGGTAGTTTTCAAAGCTGAAAGCGATGGGAAAGAATTGCAGCTTAGTTGACTTGTCCTGTGTCCGCGGGGATTAAATGCACAGAACGTACACATACGAGGAGAACCGAATTCCTTTCAAAGCAAAGCTGGCCTGCCTTTTAATGCTTGCTGCTGGTAGATAACATCTCTAATTTCAGAATGTGCTCCAATAGGCGACAGCGAAAGGAAATCATGTCCTGGATTAGCAAGGTCTGATGTAAACCAGAAGGCCCCGAGCAGCGCACAGCACGCAGCCGTGACTGAAAGCGAGGTTGTGCTATTTTAAAAATAAGTTACGCAACCGCCAGATCTCTTGACTCCCTAGGGTTGGCTTTTACCGAATCCCCAAAATCGGAAAGTCGAAAGAAGCATGTGCAACGCGAATGGCCTGGCGCACTGGCTGTTTGCGCCATCCTCAACCAGAGACCCTGGTGATGTCACTTCACAAAAGCAGCTGGACCTTTAATGTGCCAAATGATGCTCGCACATCCTGCCTTCCTTAAGCTTTTCCCTGTGAGATGCTTTTCCCAAGCAGCATTTTCAGGAGAGCAGAAAGCAGGGTAACACACCGACACAATGGCAAGCTAGGAGCCCGCCCTGCTTCTTTTGGTGCGGTGCCTTGTTCCGCCTTTTAACTCTGCCCTTGGGCACCTCACGCAGTGCTACCCCCGTTTTTATCCAAGCCTGCGCCAGGCGCCTCTTTCCCCCGACAAAAAGGGAGGGGAAAAATAACAACAGCAAAGTGTCAGGCTGCAATTGTGTGTTGTGTAACCATTGGGTAATTCAGTTACCAGGCCAACATTTCCACCAGTGGCAGGGATGCTAGTTAGACCCCCCTTGGCAACCTCCTTGCTTGTCCTTTCGGAAAGAACGGGAATGCTGAAACCTCTCCGCGCGGAGGTCAAAGAAAAGCTCTTGGAAGCCAGAGGTCCTTCCACAGGCAGCCATACGGAATTAAGCGCTTTGCAAAGCTCTTATCTTCTGCAGAGGAGGAGGAAAGGGTGGGGGTGCCCGGAGAAAAGAGCATTTGGGCCATAAATTTGGAAGGGCAGCCACAGTTGTGTGGTTGCTGCAACGGTATGTTAGCAAACTTGGCCAAGTTTAAATGTTCTTGGCACAGCGTCGGGCAATTTGGAAACTTGTCAAACCTCTTTGATTGGAATGGAGCAAGATAAGTCCTTGGTTTAAGACCAGAGGGGACACGATAGTAGTCTTCCAATATTTCAGGGGCTGCCACAAAGAAGAGGGAGTCAAGCTATTCTCCCCAAAGCACCTGAGGGTAGAACAAGAAGCAATAGGTGGAAATTAAACAAGGAGAGAAGCAACTTAGAACTAAGGGGAAATTTCTTGACAGCCAGAACAATTAGTCCATGGAACACCTTGCCTCCAGAAGTTGGGAATGCTCCAACACGACGTTTTTAAGCAGATGTTGGATAACCATCTGTCTGAAGAAATGCAGGGTTTCCTGTCTAAGCAGGAGGTTGGACTAGAAGACCTCTAAGGTCCCTTCCAACTCTGTTCTTCATGTTGTTATTGTTGTTATTATTATCAACAAGACAACACAGCAAACAAGATCACTATGGTGGATTTTGTATTTCATCACCAGTCGGGCGCTTCCCAAGCACCTAGGACTGTGTGATGTATAATAATAATAATAATAATAATAATAATAATAATAATAATAATAATAATAATAATAATAGACTGGAATTGAGCCTGGAATATATGAAACATAGAAGATTGACGACAGAAAAAGACCTTACGGTCCATCTAGTCTGCCCTTATACTATTTCCTGTATTTTATCTTAGGATGGATCTATGTTTATCCCAGGCATGTTTCATTTTAGTTACTGTGGATTTACCAATCACGTCTGCTGGAAGTTTGTTCCAAGCATCTTTCATTAAAATAATATTTTCTCACATTGCTTTTGATCTTTCCTCCAACTAACAAACGTCATAAACGGAGACAGATTCTCAGCGATTGTCTCTAAGATACAGGATAATTCTCGACTTACAACCATACACTTAGTGTGAAGTTACAATGCCACTGAAAAAAAGTGACTTATGCCTGGTTTTCACATTGATGATCATTGCAACACCCACAAAGTCACACATAGAAACATAGAAGATTGACAGCAAAGAAGATTGACAGGTCCATCTAGTCTGCCCTTATACTATTTCCTGTATTTTATCTTAGGATGGATCTATGTTTATCCCAGGCATGTTTAAATTCAGTTACTGTGGATTGACCGAACCACATCTGCTGGAAGTTTGTTCCAAGCATCTACAACTCTTTCCTTAAAATAATATTTTCTCACGTTGCTTCTGATCTTTCCTCCAACTAACCTCAGATTGTGCCCCCTTGTTCTTGTGTTCACTTTCCTATTAAAAACACTTCCTTCCTGGACCTTATTCAACCCTTTAACATATTTAAATGTTTCGATCAGGTCCCCCCTTTTCCTTCTGTCCTCCAGACTAGACAGATTGAGTTCTTCTTCTATGGTCATAAGTTGAGACAGTCATGCCAGTCCTTAAGTGAAGTTATGAATGCATTTTTCAGCCTTTTAAAACATTTTTTGGCAACACTTGTAATGTTCATGAAAAGCCAAAACTCGGTTCAGGGTGGTTCAGCAAAAACACTGTAGTTTCACCTGCTCTATTTCCTCATCGGAAGGAGAACAATTCTATTGTCCATTTTTCATAGCTGGTGACATGGTCATGCCTGGATAGAGCTTGCAAAAGTCCCAGGTGAGCTGGCAAAGAACCATTTAATGCTTGACAGCTTATCCTTGTGTGAGCCTTGCCTTTCTGGAGAAACCATGTGCTTTGCGACTCACACCTGCCCAGGGAGCTCAGGTACCACAGGAATGCAGGACGGTCTTGTGACAGGTGTCAAAAGGGATTCAGCTAAGAAGAGACTTTGACGGACAAGCGACTCCGCTCTAGCCCAGCGGCTTTCATTCAGAAACGGGCAACCTGTAGCCTGGCCAAGTGTGGCGTCATTAGCTAATAAAAAGCACCAGAAGAGAGAATATTAAATAAGTGTCAAGTTGTAGAACTGTAATAATGTCTTTTGGGGGGAAAAATGACAGGTTGGTAGTATACAGAGATATAATAATATTTATATACATGATACTAGTAAGAGAGAAACATTAGGACAGGGGACAGAAGGCACGCTGGTGCACTTATGCACGCCCCTTACTGACCTCTTAGGAACCTGGAGAGGTCAATCGTGGAGAGCCTAAGGGAGAAATGTTGGGGGTAAGGGGTTGACACTACTGAGTCTGGTAAGGAGTTCCACGCTTCGACAGCTCGATTGCTAAAGTCATATTTTTTACAGTCGAGCTTGGAGCGGTTCATATTAAGTTTGAATTTACTGCGTGCTCTTGTGTTGTTGCAGTTGAAGCTGAAGTAGGACGTTGCAGCATATGATTTTGTGGGCAATACTTAGGTCATGTTTTAGGCGTCGTAGTTCTAAGCTTTCCAGACCTAGGATTGATAGTCTGCTTTCGTGGGGTGTTCTGTTTCGAGTGGAGGAGTGAAGGGCTCTTTTGGTGAAGTATCTTTGGACATTTTCAATGTGCAGGACAGAGCATTTGTTGGTTGAGATTTGGAGTTGCCAGATGTTGGGCCATTCAGACACAAAGTCAAGGTCTTTTTGGCCTAGGCCCCACCTTCTGAATGAAGGGAAAAACATGCTTCCAACTGGAAGCATCCCAAAACTCAAGTCTGCCCAAGAGAAGATGAATAAGAGCCGAGTTAGCTTTCAACAGGCCGGACTGAAATGAAGTTAGAGCCCGACTGGCCGGCTGTTCATTTCCTGCCTCATTGCAAGTAATTATTTTTACTGGCTGGTGGAGCAACAGAGGGAGAGAAGTAACAGTTGCTCCCTTCGCTTTCTTCCTCCCACCGCTGCTGTTTGGTTGATTTCCCAAAGGGAGCCCAAAAGTGACGAATGCAGAGAACAGACAGCAAAGCATCCTCACACACCACATACGGGTGCGATGGAGCCAGAATTTGGAGTCTCATTCTGGGGATGGGGGAGGCCCTGGTTTTATGGAACCAGCTGCCTCTAGAAATTTATATCCTCCCACCTTACCGGCCTTTGGCAAAGCTGTAAAGACTTGGTTTTTCCAGCAGACTTGTTGATCGAACGAAACCATCCATGATAGCGAGAGTATGTATGTTTTAGGAGGGTTTTAAATAATGCTTTTTCTGTTACTTTTATGAAATGTTTGTTTTACTTGGTGGAAGCCGCCCAGAGTCCTTCGGGAGTTGAGTAGCATATAAGTACAACCAACCAACCAACAAGCAAGTACCAGAGAGACAGAGAGAGCACCCTGACTCCAAGGACATCTATCTATCTATCTATCTATCTATCTATCTATCTATCTATCTATCTATCTATCTATCTATCTATCCATCCATCATCTCTCTCTCTCTCTCTCTCTTTCTCTCTATCTATCTATCCTCTATCTTTCTACCCATCCATCCATTATCTCTCTCTCTCTCTCTCCATCCATCCATCATCTATCTCTCTATCACTCTATCCATCCATCCATCATTATCTATCTATCTATCTATCTATCTATCTATCTATCTATCTATCTATCTATCTATCTATCTATCTATCCTCTATCTACCCATCCATCATCTCTTTCTCTACCTACCTTCCTACCTACCTGCCTGCCTGTCTGCCTGCCTGCCTGTCTGTCTATTTGCCTGTCTGCCTGCCTACCTACCTACCTATTTACTTACTTGATTGGTTTTTATGCCACCCTTCTTGAAGCAACTCACAGCAGTGTACAGTATTATAAATGCAACAATATATAAAAGAAATCTAAATTACTTTGAAAGAGTTATACAAATTACTAAAAGTGTTAAAAACCCCATATGCAGTCATCCCCATTCATCCAATTTAATCATTCACAGAGTTGGCCTTCTCCAGGTCCCGTCGACTAAACAATGTCGTTTGGCGGGACCCAGGAGAAGAGCCTTCTCTGTGGCGGCCCCAACCCTCTGGAACCAGCTCCCCCCGGAGATTAGAACTGCCCCCACCCTCCTTGCCTTTCATAAAGTTCTTAAGACCCATCTCTGCCGTCAGGCATGGAGGAACTGACACATCTCCCCCGGGCCTATACAGTTTATACATGGAATGTTTGTGTGTGTGTATTTGCTTTTAATAATGGGGTTTTTAGCATTTTTTAAATTATTAGATTTGTTCTTACATTGTTCTTGTTATTGTTGTGAGCCGCCCTGAGTCTACGGAGAGGGGCGGCATACAAATCTAATAAATAAATAAAATAAATAAATAAATAAATAAATAAATAAATAAATAAATAAATAAATAAATAAATAAATAAATAAATAAATAAATAAATAAATAAATAAATAAATAAATAAATAAATAAAATCGGCTGGGAACAATCTCAACTGTCACAGCCCTCCATGCCTGCCGGCAGAGGTGGGTCTTCAGAGCTTTACGAGAGATCAGGAGGGAGGGGGTGGTACGTATTTCCGGAGGGAGTTCGTTCCAGAGGGCTGGGCCCACCACAGAGAAGGCTCTTCCCCTAGGTCCCGCCAGTCGACATTTTCTGGCCAATGGGACCCGGAGAAGGCTAACTCTGTGGGACTAGACTGGCCGCTGGGGTACATGAAGCAGAAGATGGTCCCAAAGATAATCTGATCCTAAGCCATGTAGGACTTTACAGGTCATAACCAGCATTTTGAATTGTGCCCAGAGATCAATTTGCTAGCTTGCAAAGCTTTCTAGGCGTTGCTGGCAAACCTCTGGGAATCTGGGGGGGGGGGGGGGGGGGGAGATGTCAGGAGTCTCCCCCACACAGAAAAAAGGAAGGAGGCGATGGTTAGCTGGCGTTCTAGGTTTGCATTTCTCAAGAGCTTCTGATCCCGAATCGAGGTGACACCCTTGGAAGGGGAGAGAAACGTACAGCCTGCAGCTACTAAAATGCACAACGCAACGGGAAGCCTCTCCCGTCTGTTGCTAGACCTAGAATATGCCGGGGTGAAGGGCTCGACAGACCCCCCTCCCCCAGTGCTGGAGGGTCCTTGCACCACGAAGGGGTGGCAGCCGTTGTCGGCGCACACAGCCTCCTGCGGGGGTGGCCGTCTCAATCTGTGCTGGAGACCACGAGTGGCCTTGTCCACCTGGCTCCGCTCGCTCAGAGGCGAGGAAGAAAAACGCTGCTCTTTTGCAAGCGCTCGGGTGGGAACGGGGGAGGCCGCAGCTTTGCCTGAGTTGGATCTGCCAGCTCCGCCTAAAGTGAAATGGGTTTCAAAGAGCTGCCAGCTGCCCCGGCATGCCTGCCTCCATCCCACGCACATCTTTTGAAACGTCGCCTTTCCATGGCAATCTCGGTTTCTGATCAAGAGGAAAGCGTTTCGTTTCAAGGCAGAGCCGAAAGATGTGAATAGAATAGAATAGAATGGAATGGAATTTTATTGGCCAAGTGTGATTGGACACACAAGGAACATAAAAGAAAAAAGAGACATTTGTCAAGAATCAAGTGGTACAACACTTCATGATTGTCATAGGGGTCAACTAAGCAATGAAGAAACAATCAATATTAATAAAAATCTTAGGATACAAGCAACAAGTGACAGTCGTACAGTCCTAAGTGGGAGGAAAAGGATGATAGGAATGATGAGGAAAAACTAGTAGAATAGAAGTGCAGATTTAGTAAAAAGTCTGACAGTGTTGAGGGAATTATTTGTTTAGCAGAGTGATGGCGTTCGGGAAAAAACTGTTCTTATGTCTAGTTGTCTTGGTGTGCAGTGCTCTGTAGCGACGTTTTGAGGGTCAGAGTTGAAACAGTTTATGTCCAGGATGCGAGGGGTCATGTGCTGTGCTTTGAGGCAGGGATCTCAAAGCTGGCTGGGGAATTCTGGGAGTTTAAGTCCACGAGGCTTAAAGTTGCCAAGGTTGGAGATCCCTGCTTTGAGGGATGCACTTTGGAACTGGAGAAGGGAGGGTGGGAGCATGTTTGGGCTCTGTTGGGACTAAGAGGACAGAATAGGCAGGGTTGGAGAGGGCACCTTGGATGTCATCTAATCCAGCCTTCTACCCAAGGAGATGATGCTATACCAGTCTCTTGAAAGACTTACAGTCCTGGGCTTAGAAAGCTTCGAACTACGTTGCCTTCAAGCATAGCCCATAAAACCATCTGCTACAACGGCCTTCCTGTCAACGACTACTTCAGCTTCAACCACCACAACACACAAGCACACAACAGATACAAACTCAAAGTGAACCACTCTGAACTCGACTGCGGGAAATATGACTTTAGTAACTGAGTGGTTGATGCCTGGTAACCCCCAAAATGTTAACCTTAGACTATCCACTGCTGACCTCTCCTGATTTCTAAAAGTTAATGTTTCTCTTTTACTAGTATCATGTATATAAACACTGTTATATCTTTGTATACCACCAATACTGTATGTACATGACAAAACAAAATAAATAGAAATAAAATAAAATAAATTAGGCGATGCCTTCATTCCTGGTTCCTGCAACCGTTCATCATACACTTTAGCCTCCAGTCCCCTAATCACCTTGGTTGATCTTCTATGCACTCTGTGTTTGTGTGTGTGTATGTGCAAATAGTATACGAACATATCTCAAAAGGGTTCCTACTCAAGTGTAATGTTCATAGCCACTGAGTAGACCTGCACAGTACATCAGCCTTGCAGGGGAACATGGTTATTGTGATCGTTGGGAGTGCAAACTCATCGCCTGCATCCTGGATCGCAACAATTTTATTTATTTATTTATTTATTTGTTTGTTTTGTCAATAGTGGTATACAGAGATGTAACAATATTTATATACATGATATATACATAATAGTAAAAAGGAAACATTAGGACAGGGGACGGAAGGCACACTGGTGCACCTATGCACGGCCCTTACTGACCTCTTAGGAATCGGGAGAGGTCAACAGTGGAGAGTCTTAGGGGAACGTTTTGGGGGGTTTGGTGATGATACTACAGAGCCTGGTAGTGAGTTCCATGCATCAACTACCCGGTTACTAAAATCAAGCCAAGATAGATGTTTATGCGACGTGTGTTGTGTAGCATTTTCCAGGGGAGAATTCACTGCACAACTTTGACGCAGCTGCTTCATCTGTGGCAGGGGCAGCTCCCTCTGGGCCGACCGTTTGGGGTCTTGAGATTAAGCCCTTTTTTGTTTCGCCTGGGGCTCCTCGTGCGCCAGGCCTTTCCGCTGGCGTCCCCCCCTCCAAGGTGAACCGTTGAGACGTCCGCTTGTGGTGGACGCCTTCCACTTCTATCCCGATTTGGCACTTCGGGCGGAAGAAGGAAGCACTCTGCTAAACCCTGATAAGATTTTCTCTTCTGCTTTGGCTGGGCTGGTTCCTTCCCTCCCCTTCTCTCAAATGTCACTGAGCGTGAGTCACGGGGAGATTTCTCCCCCTTCTCTGACGTGGTTTCATCAGGTTAACTGTGAGGGGAGGGACGTGTTTGTTTTTGGATCATCATCTGCACTTCCTTTCTCTGGTGTGAAACTGAGCACCGGACACACTCTCTCTCTCTCTCCCTGGCTGTGCCGCTTTTCTGCTTTCTATCCAGAGGTGCCCAAGCCGGCCAGCTAACTCCAGGTCTCCCCGCTTGTGGGTAAGTCCAGCTCCTACAATCCTCACCCTGAAGTCTGCTCCATTCTCAGCCACCAGGGGTGTGGAAGCTGGAGATTGTCAGTACTACGTACTGCACCGGTTGGGTTTGTCAATATATGAACTAACCAGCAATGTATGTTTGGAGGAAATATTATAATGTTACTTTAAGAGCTAGGGCTGCAATTAGCCATATAAGGGAGACAGATGCAAAAAGGGTGGAAGGTCTTAAGCATCAAACTGATCAGGAAAGACTTCATGGACTCCATCTGTAGAGTCTGGAGGACAGAAGGGAAAGGGGGGGACACCATTGAGACATTTAAACATGTTAAAGGGTTAAATAAGGTTCAGGGGGGGAAGTGTTTTTAATAGGAAAGTGAAGACAAGAACAAGGGGGCACAATCTGAGGTTAGTTGGGGGAAAGATCAGAAGCAACGCGAGAAAATATTTGACTGAAAGAGTAGTAGATGCTTGGAACAAACTTCCAGCAGACGTGGTTGGTAAATCCACAGGAACTGAATGTAAACATGCCTGGGATAAACATAGATCCATCTTGAGATAAGATGCAGGAAATAGTATAAGGGCAGACAAGATGGACCATGAGGTCTTTTTCTGCCATCAATATTCTTATGTTTTTATGTTTCTATGCATTGCTTTTTATTGAATTGTAATGTATTGTTGGTTATGGGTGGCTGTTGCGGTTAGTCTTGCTAATGCTTGCTGTTGCTGTGTGCTAAGTTTTGCTGTGTGCTTAACATTGGTCCATGAATTATATTATGGTATTGTATGGAACTATGTGTGATATTAATGGTTAGCTGCTGTATGTTTAGAACTATATATGATTGCTTGATATGTAGCTAACGGTTTACTGGTTAATTTATTGTATACATTTGTGAATAATATTTATATTCTTGCTGATTAATCTGTGTTATTGGCTGAATCGCCACCACTGCGACATGTACCCTACTTGAAGTTTGGTATTCTAACATTGTTTGTAATCCCAGTGTGGAATGTTAACAAAGATGACCATACCTGGATTCTCAGGTGGAGAGATCTCCTTCCTTCCCAGCTGGGAAGAGCCTCTTGGTAGCTTCCTCGGCACTTCTAGGAATTGTGGTGACCCCAAGTCTTGAGATCTCTCAAGAATAACTCCATTGCATAAACTGACTTCATGTTTAATCTCACCGTGGGAATTTTGGGGGTACTACGGGGGTCACCATCATTGAACTGCTGGACAATACTGCTTGGTCTGTTGTGTGGGTGTTGGATGGTTCAGGTGGGAAATTGTGGTGGGTTGAGCAGGTTCTTTCGCATTGTTACGTACGTTGAGATTGGTCTTTGGCATCATACGAATTTCATTGCATGGAATACAATGACAATAAAGTATTTATTATTACACTGCTCAAATAAATAAAGGGAACACTCAAAGAACACATCCTAGATCTGAATGAATGAAATATTCTCATTGAATACTTTGTTCTGTACAATGTTGAATGTGCACAACAGCAGATGAAATTGATTGTCAATCAGTGTTGCTTCCTAAGTGGACAGTTTGATTTCTAACTGAGGCTGACTCTGTAAACTGCTATATAAGTACTATAAAGTGGTATATAAGTCTAAATGCTATTCCTTCCTTCCCTCCCTCCTTCCTTCCTTCCTTCCTTCCTTCTATCGCTATCTCTTTGTCTCTCTCTTTTTCTCTCTCCTTCCTTCCTTCCCTCCCTCCTTCCCTCCTTCTCTCCTTCCCTCCTTCCCTCCTTCCCTCCTTCCCTCCTTCCCTCCCTCCCTCCTTCCTTCCTTCCATCGCTATCTCTTTGTCTCTCTCTTTTTCTCTCTCCTTCCTTCCTTCCTTCCTTCCTTCCTTCCTTCCATCCATTCTTCCAAGTTGGGTAAAATGAGGATCCAGATTGTAGGGACAATATGCTGGCTCTGTTAAAAAGTGCTATTGCTAACATGTTATAAGCCTGCCTGAGTCTAAGGAGAAGAGCAGCATTTTAAAAATTGAATAAATAAATAAAATAAATAAATTAGGGACAGCTCTGCCTTTGTGAGATGCTTAGTCTCCCCTGCCTGCCAAAGTTGCTGAATTCCTCTGTGCAGCTTTGCAGACTGAGGGGGTGGGGGGTAAGGTGTGTGTGTGTATGGGGTGGGGGGTAGAATCTGGGACATCTCATCCTCCTCCCTGTCAGGAGCAAAGAGCAGGTTGATTCAGCCCAAGCAGCTGGTGCAGCATCATCCTTCAGTTCTTTGAAAGGGGATAATTATTTACGGTGAGGGCCCGGTGCAAAAGAGGAGGAATTGTGTGTGTGTGGGGGGGCTCATCAGGAGAGAGGGGCAGAGGCCAGCTGGGAAGATAATATATGCTTTCAGCTTGAGATGTGAGCCCATTCAGCTCCCCAAAGCACCAAGCAGAGCTAGAGGCGGGTGCTGGTGCCAGCGAGAAACCCAAATGAGGTGGGGTGAAGATGAAGAAAAAGGTACCAGTGGCAGATCCAACAGTAAAAAGGAGCTCCGTCTCCTCTACAAGGATTGGCACTCTTGGACATTTGTATTCAAGGATTTATATTCCTTGTAGGCAGCTGGCCATTTGCATTCTTCCTGAGAGCCATTGAGGGCACTTGGGGGGTTTAGCTGTGCCCTCAGGGGTCACCTGAATTGTGCAAATAAGTGTGCAACCTTCTTGGCACTGCCGAAAAGACTTGTGTTGACTTGCTTCGAGTAAGTTTCTTTCCAGCCCTAACTAGGTGCTAACGATGTTCCCAGCTCTTATTGGCTTGCAAGCTCTTTCACTGTTACTCTCTGTGAATAATGTTTTCCAAACCCTGTCTATGTAGATTTTTTAATTGTTCTTTGCTCCGAAATGTTTCTTTCCAGCCTTTACCAGGTGCTAACAATGTTCCCAGCTCTTACCATCTTGCAGGCTCTTTCATTGTTACTCTCTGCGAAGAATGTTTTCCAAGCCCTAAGTCTTTGCAGGGCTTGCTCTGCTTGCTCTGAATTTTTCTAACCAGGTTCTAACAATGTTCCCAGCTCTTACTGGCTTGCAAGCTCTTTCATTGTTACTGTCCCTGAATAAAGTTTTTTTAAAGCCCTAACCAGGGGATAAAACAATGTGCTGAAACTGACCAGACTAAGGATGCTGAACAGATGAATACCTGGCAAGCAGATTCTTTTCCCTATTTTCCTCCCCAAAAAACTAAGGTGTGTCTTATACTACAAAAAATACGGTGCCCCGTCCCCATTTACTTTCAATAAAGATTATATTTTTTTTATAGGACAGGGAAAAATCCCCAGATTTTGGATAGCGCTGTTCCAGCCACTCTCTTGACTTTCTTTTCAATGCCCCCCTTCTCTTCTCTTGGAAAAATTTCCCTTGGAGACATCAGCCTGTCTGGAATCTGCCAGCTGGCTGTGGACAGAGTTTCTGGTGTCCCCCCCACCGTCCCCCCCCCATTGGTCCATGCCAGCCAGTTGGCGCTGCCTGCATTGCGTGACACTCTGCTGTGTTTTGTCGGGTGGAGGTCACAGATGGGCCTGCAGGCTTTTAACACCATAATCAGGCAAATTGCACCCCTTGCTGAAGTGTGATAACAGGGCCTGTTTTTGAAAAGTGCCACCGAGAGAAAGGAGGTGGAACCGGGCAGCCTTTTAAATGCAGGTTGCAGAGCGGCTTAAATTTGCAGCTGCTAGTTTCAAAAGAGCTCTGGGCTTCTCTCTGCTCTGCCTTGCCTGGCCCCCTTTCTAGCTAGGCTTGTTTTGAAGGGGCTGCAGAGTCTGTTTTTTGCAGGAGCAAAAATCCAGGGCAGCCCCACACATCAGGGGCAGGAGGTGATTGACAGAAGGGAGGAAAGCGAGCCAAGAAAAGATGAAATGAGAAATTTCAGGCCTGAAACGACCGCAATTGCACCTCAACCGAATGTTCCACGAGATCAACCAAGCAGGAGAATCCCACTCCAAAATAAGTCTTTGAGGATATCTCTAGAAATTTAAAATGGTGTTTGCGTGGCAGCTTTTGATGGGGCTCTGGGGAAGCGGGGAAGCCTCTGAGATGAGTTGGGGGAAAGAGCAGAAGCAACGTGAGAAAATATTATTTGACTGAAAGAGGGGTAGATGCTTGGAACAAACTTCCAGCAGACATGGTGGGTCTGGAGGACAGAAGGGAAAGGGGGGACATGATCAAAACCTTTAAATATGTTAAAGGGTTAAATGAGGTTCAGGATGGAAGGGTTTTTTTAATAGGAAAGTGAACACAAGAACAAGGGGACACAATCTGAGGTCAGTTGGGGGGAAAGATCAGAAGCAACGTGAGAAAATATTATTTGACTGAAAGAGTCGTAGAGGCTTGGAACAAATTTCCAGCAGACGTGGTGGGTCAATCCAGAGGTACTGAATGTAAACATGCCTGGGATAAACATAGATCCATCCTAAGATAAAATACAAGGGCAGACTAGATGGACCAGGAGGCCTTTTAGATCCCAGCCTCTGGCCACTCTATGCTTAGTATGTTTGGTTTGTTTTGAACGAATGATTTTTGATCTTCAGCTTTTACAGTGTTTTAAACTCGCTATTTGTATTAATTGGATCCAATTGTATTTTGTACACTGTTGTATTGTTGACATGTTGTGAGCCGCCCCGAGTCCATAGAGAAAGGGTCGGCATACAAATCCAATTAATAAAATAATAATAGATAAATATCAGGCCTTCTACAGCCATTGATTTATCACCAACTTCTGCACCAGTTTGACTTTAAACCACAATTCATTCCTCTGTGCATTTTCCCCCAGGGATGCTGGCCAAAGAGGAGTTTTGATCTAGAACATGGCTTGTTCCTGGCGGCCTCCAGCCTTCCTCCAAAAGGGAGTTTGAGATCTTCACTCTCTCAATTCCAGCACCTTCGCCAGAACCATGGAGGTGGTTGACGTCCCCGTGGGAAACCTCATTGACTTTGACTCGGAACCGTCTACCACGGACACCTCCGAGTCGGTCCGTACGGGCCCCTCGACCGCCAATGGCCACGCGGTGATGGATCGCCCTGCGGCCGAGGAGAGCGATGCCACAGAGTCGGCCGACAGTGAGAACGACACCACCGACTCGCCCAGTCACCCGAGCTGGAATAACCACCGACGGTCATCCTCGGATTCCTACTCGTCCAACCACAGCACGGAGTCCGCTCGGGAGGAAGCAGGGTCCGAAGACCGGGAGTTCGTGAGACAATACGTGGAGAAGATCTTCACTGGGGGGTGAGTGTTGCAGGAGAGACCACCCCTGGGGACCTCGGAAGGGGGATGGATGGGCAAGGGGTGGCCTGAATTTGGAACTGACGCAAGTAGACTTGACTTTATTTATTTAATTCATTTGTCAAACGTGTATAGGATAGTATGAGGGTTGCCCAGAAAGTAATGCACCACATTTTTTGTCTTCAAGAATTATTTATTGAACACAATGAAACTTTGATTCTTCCTGTTCGCCACCTTTTGGCACAGATATATAAAAAAATCCCCCCCCATCCGAATCTCAGTAAAGCTTGCAGCATTCTGAGTCACCCAGGCCTGAATGAATGTGATGGAAGTTGAGCGATGGGGGACGGAGAGGCTGGCTTGGCATCTTAGCTTGCTCAGAAGCCTGTTAGTTTTCGGAGCTCTGCAGATTATTCCCTCTTGGATGGTACCAAAAGGGGGGCTTGCCCTCCCTCTGGCGAAGCCAGGAAAGTCTTTGGAGCAAAGCTTTTAATGTCAATTGTTAAAGAATTGATTGAATAAGAAAGCCAGGAGCCCAAGGCAATATTTCTCCACGGTGCACCTTAACATCCTGTCTCCATGGATAAGTCGCTTAATTCCTCATTTTATTTCAAGCAACTTAACCCGAAAGATCTGCAGTTTGAGCCAATTATTTTGGAAGACAAGCAGTCCTTGCAAGCCCCCTGGGGTCCTGGTTAGACTTTTTAAGCCAACTAGATCATTCTAAAGGACAGCTGAAACAAACCTGGTGTTTTCCTGTGGGTACAAATTCATTCATTGACCTCTTTTTCTAGGGTGAGAAGACCTAGACTTGACAGAGGCCAATGTCTAGAGCTTTCTCCGTCCCTTTGCTGGGGGGGAAATTCTTAGTTATAGCATGGATACCCCCTGCACCCATTATTATTAAATTATAATTAGATCCTGCAAATGCCAGTCATGAAAAAGGCAAAGTCCCAGGGATGCTAACATTTCTGTAATAAAGGAAATGGTCCCCTGGAAGAGCCTCCTGCTGGAACAGGTTTTTCCCCCTCAACCATGTCTTTAAGAGGGTTGGACTTCAACTCCCAGAATTCTGTGCTGGTTGGGGAATTCTGGGGGTTGAGGACTACCCTGCTAGAAGTTGTCATGGCTTGGAAGCCCTTTAACCCACTGGTTTTATTCTAGAATGGCGAGGAAAGACTCCGGGACCACCTTCTGCCACACGAATCCCAGCGACCAGTTAGGTCCCACAGAGTTGGCCTTCTCCGGGTCCCGTCGACTAAACAATGTCGTTTGGCGGGACCCAGGGGAAGAGTCTTCTCTGTGGCGGCCCCGACCCTCTGGAACCAGCTCCCCCCAGAGATCAGAATCCTCCTTTTATTTATTTTTATTTATGCATTTGTCCAATACACAAATACATAGGAAGAAAAATAGACATGTGGTAATACATATAAGGGTAAAAGTGAACTTAGAGGAGAGGATATATGAAAGGAAGAGAATATATATGATAGGTGAAAGAAAGGAAAGACAATTGGACAGGGGACAAAAGGCACACCAGTGCACTTATGTACGCCCCTTACTGGCCTCTCCTTGCCTTTCGTAAGCTCCTTAAAACCCACCTCTGTCGTCAAGCATGGGGGGATTGAGATATCCCCTTCCCCCCAGGCCTATACAATTTATGCATAGTATGTTTGTGTGTATGTTTGTTTTTTTAATAAGGGTTTTTAGTTATTTTAAATATTAGATTTGTCATATGCTGTTTTTATTATTGTTGTTAGCCGCCCCAAGTCTACGGAGAGGGGCGGCATACAAATCTAATAAATAAAAATAAATAAATATGTAAGTTAGGAAAACATTCTTTGCAGAGAGTAACAAAGAGCTTGCAAGCTGGTAAAAGCTGGGAACATTGTTAGCACCTGCTTAGGGCTGGAAACAAGCTTATTCGGAGAAAGTTAGAGCAATGAAAAAAAACCTCTGGAAAGAGTTTGGAAAACATACTTCACAGAGAGTAACAATGAAAGAGCTTGCAAGCCGGTAAGACCTGTGAACATTGTTAGCATCTGGTTAGGGCTGGAAATAAACATTCGGAGCAATTATAGAATGGGAAAACCCCCCCTAGAAAGACAGGGTTTGAAAAACATTCCTTGCGGAGAGAAATAATGAAAGAGCCTGCAAGGTAAGAGCTGGGAAAATTGTTAGCAGCTAGTTAGGACTGGAGTGGGGGTGACGGGAAAGCTACATTCAGAGTATAAGATGCACCCAAATTATCAGTCTCTTTTAGGGATGAAAAGGTGTGCCTTATACACTGAAAAATACGGTACCCCTGCCTACAATGCATTCTTACTGTTTGCTCCATTATCATCACTGAATTAACTTATTTGTACATGCTACCTTACTTTTACTATGGATGTTTTAATTTCCTGGATTTATTGCATGCCGAATGCAAGCTGCAGGGAGACCTTGGAACTAAATCAGCATATAAGACACTTATATAAATAAAATACGCTGGGCAGGAGCTCTCTTTTTGCAGCTGGGATTGAGGTTGAGGAGAAATAAGCACGGACAACTTCGTGTCTGTTTTGGTGCCTTTGGGAAAGGTGTTTATTTACCTTGGCCGATGACACAACCCTGAGAGTAGTCGCACAATTGTCTCTTTGTTTTGAGTCAATAGAAAAGGGCAGGTGCTGTGGCTTCTGAGGACAAGGGTTTACCTGAGGCATCTGTACGTTTTAAGGAAAGGATGAATGAAATTCTGTGGGCCACCGGGCGCCTTTGAAACTTGGGATAAGTTGGAAATGTTGGAAGTGTAAAACTGATCATGGAACATATTACCATGCCCAGTAATTGTTGCGACTGTTCCCTGTCTGCATTTAGAAATGTCAGATTCAGAAGAGGAAGACAACATAGAAGCTGTCAATTACCCTGATTTAAGAGATGTGGAGGAGGATAGTAGTGATGAGAAATTAATAGAAAATCCAGAGGATATTAGTATGGGGAGTAATGCTTCTTCAGATAATGAGGGTGTAGAGAACAGTCCTTGGTTAAGTGCCAAATTTAGGAGGTCAGAGAAAAGGAAAGACAATCTTGGGGGAAAGAGGTTTTGAAATGCTATTCAGAGTTTGTAAATTAATTAATTCTCTCACATCTGGAATTGACCGGAAATAATGGATGCTTTTCTGCAAAGTGATATAGACAAGATGGATGCTTCTCCAGGAGAAGGGAGATTTTACATTGCATGATAAACTGTTTGAAAATAGTGTGAACCTGACCCAGAGATAAGGAGATGTTTGAAGTCGACAGCCTGTTCATTTAGAAAGAATTTATGACCCTGTAGTTTAGTCTGTGAGCTTGGAATGCAATTTGCATACCCAAGATGTACTGTGACGAATTCCAAAGCAAATAAAGAAGTGTTATTTTGAAAATACACACCTGTAAAAAGTAGATTCTAGTCAGACCAGAACAGTAATTAAGAAATTTTGGAACACGATTAGCAACTGGATAAAGGAAATGTTAGGATATGAATTAGAACTAAAGCAGGACACTTACCTTCTAGGAATTATGAGAGGACAACATACAAAAATGAACTACTACTATTTTTTCCCCCGAACGCCATCACTCTACTAAACAAATAATTCCCTCAACACTGTCAGACTTTCTACTAAATCTGCACTTCTATTCTACTAGTTTTTCTCATCATTCCTTTCACCCATTTCCTCCCATGTTGACTGTATGACTGTAACTTGTTGCTTAAATCCTAAGATTTTTATTAATATTGCTTCTTCATTGCTTATTTGACCCCTATGACAATCATTAAGTGTTGTACCACATGATTCTTGACAAATGTATATTTTATTTTATGTACGTTGAGAGCATATGCACCAAGACAAATTCCTTGTGTGTCCAATCACACTTGGCCAATAAAAATTCTACTCTACTCTATTCTATTCTATTCTATTCTATAACACATATATTAATGGCCGCTAGGTTAGCACTTGCACAAACATGGAAGAATGAAAGCCCACCTACAGAGACAATAATTAAAAAGAAAATGTTGGACTGTGCAGAAATGAGCAGGCTTACTCTAGAATTGCAAAATGAGCAAAGGAAAGAATTTTATACCATGTGGGAAAAATTGTATAAGTGGCTTGAAAATAATAAATAAATATGTATATAAAAAATTAGATATTAGTAGTTATAAGAGTTCCGTGTAAATACACTGTTCAAAAAAAATAAAGGGAACACTTAAACAACAGAATATAACTCCAAATAAATCAAACTTCTGTGAAATCAAACTGTCCACTTAGGAAGCAACACTGATTGACCATCAATTTCACCTGCTGTTGTGCAAATGGAATAGTTCATTCATTCAGATCTAGGATTAATTATTTGAGTGTCCCCTTTATCTTTTTGAGCAGTATATTATGTAAAGATCAATACATAAATAAACTAGTGATAAGATAGTTAGATAACAACGCATTGAAATGCTGATGCTACAGAAATGCAAGTGAATAGTTACTTGAATGATTTGTTAACATCTTTCATGTAGTTTGTATTGTTTATTATTGTTTAAAAATAATAATTTTAAAAAGAGGGAAAAAACTTGGGATACAGGAGAAGGTCTTTTGCAGCAAAACCTCCATTGTTGGTTTGTTGAAATCTCAGTTCCTTCTGCTTCAAGGGGCCAACTTCACAGAGGTAGCCTCAAAGAAGGTAGAGGTCAACCTATTTTCCAAAACACCTGAAGGCGGGACAAGAAGCAACAGATGAACGGCAGGCAAGGACCGGTCTGCAGCCTGGAAGCAGATTTTTCTATTTATAAGTGTGCAAGGTATGATTGTGACGGTGCATGTGTGTGATTTCAGAGAGGAGTTTGACCAAGAGGAGCAAGCCAGATTCGGAGAGCTGTGCAGCGGCGAGAACACCAAAGGCAGAGAGTGGTTTGCCAGATACGTCAGTGCCCAGGTAAGGAATGCTCTAGGATCAAACTGCTTTGCTAAATCTGGAACCCCGTAGATCTCCGGGAATGTGCCTAGTTTCAAGTTTAATTGGATTTGTATGCCGCCCCTCTCCGAGGACTCCTAGCTTTGCCCCTGGCTATGCAATTCCAGCTTGCTCCAGAACTTCTTTTCGGATTGTTAAGCATCCCAGTGAACCCCCATGGAAAAGCACAGTCTACCATCTTGATATTCCTAACTCCATCCGTTGTCGGTTCCTTTGCAGCGCTGCAATTCCAAGTGCGTCTCGGAACAGACTTTCTATCGCCTGGTGCAATCCTTTGCCGTTGTGCTGTTTGAGTGAGTAAAGCCAGGCATTTGTGTATGTGCTTGTGTTTTAAGAGGACTTAATACAGTGAGCTTTCAGCCCAGCCAGATACACTAAATATTTTGGCCTACATTGCTTTAAATCCCTGATCTTCTAAGCATTCTGCCTGCCTCTGTCTGTCTGTCTCTTTCTCTCTTACACACACAAACAGATTTCCACTTTGGCTCCATAATTCATTCAGTGAAGGGCTGCATTTTTTAAAAAATACCACACTGTGGGCGTGGCTTATTTTGTTCATGTGACCGGGATATGTGGCTTGAAGGTCATGTGACTGGCTTAAAGATGGCCAACTTGACATCTGGATAAGGATGCCTGGTCTCTCCTCGCCTGAAAGAGATTTACTATTACTCAACATTCAAAATACACTATTTAATCCTAGGTATATATGCCACATGTGTACATACATACTTATTATTATTATTATTATTATTATTATTATTATTATTATTATTATTAGACTTGTATGCCGCCGCTCTCTGAAGACTCGGAGCGGCTCACAACAAAATACAAAGCACAAATTTAATATTAAAAACAATTATAAAAACCCATCCAAACAAACCATACATAAAATGAAACAGCTAAGGGTCAATTAGGTCCCCCAAGCCTGGCGGCATAGGTGGGTTTTCAGTAGTTTGCGAAAGGCAAGGAGGGTGGGGGTAGTCCTGATCTCCGGGGGGGGGGGGGAGTTGATTCCAGATGGCTGGGGCCACCGCAGAGAAGGCTCTTCCCCTGGGGCCTGCCAGACAACATATTACACACAGGAACACAAAAATATACATTATCTACTATATAAACTATATGTAGTTTATATACATACACCCACGCACAGCTTTTCTAAAATTATACACGTTCAACCTCATTTACTGTGATAGGAAAAACATACCCAGAGCCCAGAAGGGAAAAAAAGAAAAAAAATCCAAATTTTTTTCTTCTGGTTCTGGGTACCTGACCATACCTGTAGGAGCTCATCACTGAATTCATTCCTTGGAATGACCCTGGGTCTTTCTCCTCCAGAAAGTACAGAATCATAGAATTATGGAGTTTGGAAGATAGATCAGGGCCCCTCAAATCCAGCTTGAAGGTGGGTGGACGTCAACTCCTAGAATTCTCCAGCCAGCTTCAGAAACGCTGCTCTCCAATCCCAACCTCTGCAAAGGGCAGGAAAACCAATTTTTGAGCCACGCTCCCTGGAGTGTGTCCCCCCTACCTCTCCTTTTCACCAACTTTTCTCTTTGGCTTTGTAGATGCTACCAGATGGATGACTTCAGCCCTGCTAAAAACCTGATGACCATGTGCTTCACTTACTATTACATTGGTAAGTGCAGCAAAAAGTCGAATCAGAGGAGCGGTTTGTCACCAGCATGGATCTTCCCAGAAGTATTTTTTTTAATACAGTGGTACTTCTACTTATGAACTTAATTCCTTCTGTAACCAGGTTCTTAAATAGAAAATTTTCTAAGAAGCAATTTTCCCCATAGGAATCAATGTAAAAGCAAATAATGTGTGCGATTGGGGAAAACACAGGGAGGGTGGAGGCCCTGTTTCCTCCCAGGAGATTCCTAGAGAGGCCCCGCAGAGGCTTCTCCCCAGCTTTTCCGGCCCTGTTTCCTCGCAGGAGATTCCTAGATAGGCTCCACGGAGGCTTCTCCCTGCCTTTTCCGGTTACAGTTTCGGAGGCTCGGGTTTGCAAGTGGAAAATGGTTCTTGAGAAGAGGCAAAAAAAATCTTGAATACCTGATTCTTATCTAGAAAAGTTTATAAGTAGAGGCATTCTTAGGTAGAGATACCACTGTATTAAAAAAGAATCCTGTCTGTCTTTATTTATAAGCTGTCATGTGGACTAGTAACTTGGCTTGTTTTTTAAAAAAAAGAAAAGTAGGTCTCTTTTACGGGATTGGAGGCAGCTTACTTTCTATTTTGACTGGGGAATTCTGGGAGTCAAAGTCCAGTCATCTTAAAAGTCGCCAAGTGTTGAGAAAGACGGGATTAAAA
Organism: Erythrolamprus reginae; assembly: GCF_031021105.1. Lineage (NCBI taxonomy): Eukaryota > Metazoa > Chordata > Lepidosauria > Squamata > Dipsadidae > Erythrolamprus > Erythrolamprus reginae. Next base: position 1,935,105 of record NC_091958.1, read on the forward strand.
GGTTTCTTCTCCCCTTGTCTTCGCCTAGGCAAGGCTCAAACTCTCCCTGCGGAGTGCAAAGAGAAAGCCACGGGAAGCATTGATGCCTACCTGAAGTCTGCCAACAGCTGGCTGGCCGAGAAGAAGGACATCGCCGAACGGCTGCTGAAAAACACCAAGACGGAGAACATGAAAGGGTTCTTCGGGAGCTTTGAGAGCAAACTGAGGGGTCCCAGCGGGACCAGGAAGAACGAGTGAGTGCCCATTGCTCGTCTTCCAATTGCTGGGGGGGAGAGAAGATTGCATGATACTAATAAAAGAGAAACATTAGGACAGGGGACGGAAGGCACGCTGGTGCACTGATGCACGCCCCTTACTGACCTCTTAGGAATCAGGAGAGCTCAACAGTCGATAATCTAAGGGTAAAGTTTTGGGGGTTGCGTGATGATACTACAGAGTCAGGTAATGAGTTCCATGCATCAGCTACTCAATTACTCAAGTCGTATTTCCTGCAATCGAGTTTAGAGCGGTTTACTTTAAGTTTATACCTGTTGTGTGCTTGTGTGTTGTGGTTGAAGCTGGAGTAGTCATTGACAGGAAGGACGTTGTAGCAGATGATTTTATGAGCTATGCTTCGGTTGTGTTTAAGGCGACGTAGTTCTAAGCTTTCTAAACCTAGGATGGTGACCCTAGTTGTGTAGGGTATTCGATTGCAAATGGAGGAAAATCCAGGTTTTAACGGCTTTCTGGAGGACCGGCAGGGTAGAGATAGTACGGCTCTCTGGGGGCAGTTGATTCCAAAGACTTGCTGAACCCCACCTCTGATTTCTTCTTTCTAGGGATGGTGAAGAGAAGCCCAGGGAGAGAATGCAGAAATCAGGTAAGCAGATCCACCCAGAGAGTCGGTGGTAGCTGCAGATCTCTCAAAACAGGGCAACGGAGGTGGACGGTGGTTTGCCTGAATGTCTGAATGTCCCTTTCCGTTCAGTTTCCCTGTACAGCCCCGAGGAGGAAGAGGAAAGAAATGGGGAGAAGATTTACCTGTACATGCACCTCAAGCAACAGCCCATCTGGTAAGGACAGAGAAGATTTGTGATGGTTCGCTCGCGTCCTGCGCAAATAGTTATGGACTCAAAGGGCACAGTCACTGTGGCACTTGAGAGTGGCAGTGAAAGTGATGAGGGGCCAGGGTCAGAAATAACCAGGGCTTTCTGCACTTCCTGGCATGAGTGACTCGGGAAGAGAAGGAGCCTCTTCTGGATGCAAGAGTTCGGAGGGCATCCAGAAGAAAGGAATGGTTGGTTAAGAGTGAGCAGAGCCATGCCCCGTTGCAGAGAACAACAGATTATTCTGGTTTCTAGTTTTATGATTGTTGTCTTGCATTTGAAAGAACATTTTTGGCTTTATGAAGGACTCTGAACTTCAAAGATTATTCCTGTGCATTTTTGCTTTTGATTATTTCCAGCTGGGTAATTATTATTTGGGCTTATCTCTTTCTCTGGGACTCTTGCCAGCTGAAATATCCTCCCTGCTCCTTTCAGCAAAGACATTTATAGACTTTGGCTTCCTCTGAAAGACTTTTACTTGTAAATATACACCTTGTACAAAGTAAATTCATTTACTGTTTAATCCCGATGGTCTGCATTTGATTCCTGGGGGGCCTTGGTGCTAGAACATAACAAGATGGCTTCCCAAACCAGCTCCCCAAATTCTGAAGTTAAATCAATGATTCCTTTAATAGGAGCTCCAGCAGCCCCAGGAAAATGTTTCTCTTTCAATGCAGGCTAGCAAGTCTGTCTGGCAGGGAGAAGAATGGTTGCAGGAACTGGGCATGGCTAATTTAATGAAAAGACGGACCAGGGGAGACATGATAGCAGTCTTCCAGTATCTCAGGGGTTGCCACAAAGAAGAAGGAGTCAACCTATTCTCCAAAGCACCTGTGGGAAGGACAAGAAGCAATGGGTGGAAATTAAACAAGGAAAGAAGCAGCTTAAAACTAAGGGGAAAATTCCTGACGGTTAGAATAATTAACCCATGGAACAGCTTGCCTCCAGAAGTTGTGAATGCTGCAACACTGGAAGTTTTTAAGAAGATGTTGGGCAACCAGTTGTCTGCAGTGGTGTAGGGTTTCCTGCCCCAGCAGGGGGTTGGACTAGACGACCTCCAAGTTCCCTTCCAACTCTGTTATTGTTATTTAATGTATTAAATTTATAAGTCACCCATTTCACTATCCAAAGCAACTCTAGTGTCTCCCTCCCGGTTTTGCAGGCACACCCTGAGGTTCTGGAACGCGGCTTTCTTCGACGCCGTCCACTGCGAGAGGCGGAAACGGTCTCCCACTACCAGGTAAGCATCTCTCCGGGCCCCCTCTGGCTCTGGAGGAGGGCGAGGGGAGGAAAGGTTGGCTGGAGAGAAGGTTTCCCCTGCCTCTCTGGCCTTCCTGCCCCTTTGTCAAGGTGGCTCCTTCCATTCGTTTCTGCTCTCGGATGTTCCTCTTCAGATTTGGAAGCTCTCGGTTGGTTGCCATCGCTCCAATGTAGGGGGAGATTGGTGGGAAGGACCTTCTCTCTTGTACTGTCTTGTGGGAGGCTTGAAAAAAACTAATTCTCTTTCTCTCTTTCTCTTTCTCTCTCTCCCTTTCTCTCTCCCTCTCTCAATGTCTGTAATCCTCTTCTTTTTCCTTGGTTCCTTTCTTCCATCCTTTCCTTCCTTTCTTCCGTCCTTCCCTTCCCTTCTTCCATCCTTTCCTTCCTTTCTTCTGTCCTTTCCTTCCTTTCTCCCATCCTTTTCTTCCTTTCTTCCGTCCTTTTCTTCCCTTCTTCCATCCTTTCCTTCCTTTCTCCTTTCCTTTCCTTCCTTTCTCCCGTCCTTTCCTTCCTTTCTTCCGTCCTTTCGTTCCCTTCTTCCATCCTTTCCTTCCTTTCTCCTGTCCTTTCCTTCCTTTCTCCCGTCCTTTCCTTCCTTTCTCCCATCCTTTTCTTCCTTTCTTCTGTCCTTTCCTTCCTTTCTTCCGTCCTTTCCTTTCCTTCTTCCATCCTTTCCTTCCTTTCTCCTGTCCTTTCCTTCCTTTCTCCCGTCCTTTCCTTCCTTTCTTCCGTCCTTTCCTTCCCTTCTTCCATCCTTTCCTTCCTTTCTCCTGTCCTTTCCTTCCTTTCTCCCGTCCTTTCCTTCCTTTCTCCCGTCCTTTCCTTCCTTTCTCCCGTCCTTTCCTTCCTTTCTTCTGTCCTTTCCTTCCTTTCTTCTGTCCCTCCTTCTTCCATGTCCTTGCCTTGTGACTTCTCTTCGCTCTTCCTGCTGCCACTCCAGAGGGGACACTGGGGAGGAAGAGGAAAAGAGGTGTGTCTTCTCACCTTTACTTTCTTCCCTTTCTTTCCAACCCCCCCCCCCCCCACCTCAATGGTTTTACCCCTCGTCCAAAAATTTCCCTTCTGCCAGCGGGGATGAGAAATCCTGTTGCCTGCCACAACTGGACGACGGCATTGTTCATTCGTTAATTTATTGAATTCTTTTTCATTGGAATTCGCTTTTCTTTGGCCTGATGGGGGCCAAATAAAACTGTTGGACCCGTTTGAGGACCGAGGTTGTCCTGGGAGCCTCTCAAAAGGACACCTTTGGCCTCGTGGCTCAAACTTCCTGGAGGTGTCTGTAATATGGCAAATGATTTAACTTTACTAGATAAGTGGTCAAAGCAATAGAAACTGCAGTCGAATGTTTCCAAATGTAAAATAATGCACTTGGGGAAAAGGAATCCTCAATCTGAGCACTGTATTGGCAGTTCTGTGTTAGCAAAAACTCCAGAAGAGAAGGATTTAGGGGTAGTGATTTCTGACAGTCTCCAAATGGGTGGACAGTGCGGTCAGGCGGTAGGGAAAGCAAGTAGAAGGCTTGGCTGCATAGCTAGAGGTATCACAAGCAGGAAGAGGGAGATTGATAAGCATAAAACTTATCAGGAAAGACTTAATGAACACACAAGACTTTGAGCTAAGGGGGTAGGTACTTAATTCTTCAGTTGTGTGTTCAGTTCTGGAGACCTCACTTACAAAAAGATATTGATAAAATTGAACAGGTCCAAAGACAGGCTACAAAAATGGTGGAAGGTCTTAAGCATAAAACGTATCAGGAAAGACTTCATAGACTCCATTTGTATAGTCTGGAGGACAGAAGGGAAAGGGGGGACATGATCAAAACCTTTAAATATGTTAAAGGGTTAAATGAGGTTCAGGATGGAAGTGTTTTTAATAGGAAAGTGAACACAAGAACAAGGGGGCATAATCTGAGGTCAGTTGGGGGAAAGATCAGAAGTAACGTGAGAAAATATTATTTGACTGAAAGAGTAGTAGATACTTGGAACAAACTTCCAGCAGACGTAGTTGGTAAATCCACAGGAACTGAATTTAAACATGCCTGGGATAAACATATATCCATCCTAAGATAAAATACAGGAAATAGTATAAGGGCAGACTAGATGGACCAGGAGGTCTTTTTCTGCTGTCAATCTTCTATGTTTCTATGTGTGACTTTGTGGGTGTTGCAATGATCGTCAATGTGAAAACTAGTTATAAGTCACTTTTTTTCAGTGGCATTGTAACTTCACACGAAATGTACGGTTGTAAGTCGAGAATTATCCTGTATCTTAGAGACAATCGCTGAGAATCTGTCTCCGTTTGTGACGTCTTGATCCCAGCCTCTCCCTCTCTTACAATCTGATTCTTTTTCCTCCGTCAAAGAACCAATTTCCCCCTTCGTTTTGCACCCCGTTGCTTCTCCTCCTCCACCTTATAATTACCCTTTTTTTATTAAAAAAAAACATATTTCCACCTCTTGACATCGTTGGCTGTTAGCAGGGAAGGGCAGGCTGCAACGAAAATCAAGCTGGATTTATTCTTTCTGGACTTGAATTGACCTTTGGAGTGCAGTGCTGGTAGAAATTCTAGCAGCGGATGAAAGCAATGTGGGAATTAAAGAGATAAGTAAATTAATAGAGTATAGCAGAGGAAATGTACGGCTCAGAGGAGTTAACGTCATATATTAGTGATGCGTTGTATACGGAGGATATAGCGAGGGAAATGGGGAAGTTAACTGACCTTGTTATGAATCCCTTAAATGTCTGAATCTGTAGGCTGTTGGAAGGGGAGGTAGGTGGGCGTGAAATATTGATGTTCCTTTACCTTCCGTGGAATTCGGAGGAATCTACTTCATCTGGAATGGCAAAGATTTGGTGTGTCATGCTCTCTTAAAACGGAGGCTGAAATTCCCAGAATTCCAGCTAGCGTGGCCCAAGGAATTTGGGGATTTGCATTCCGCGGCTGCTTCCATTCTCCATGAAGATGGAGAAGGGGAAAATTGGGGGAAAGATCAGAAGCAACGTGAGAAAATATTATTTTACCGAAAGAGTAGTAGATCCTTGGAACAAACTTCCAGCAGACGTGGTTGGTAAATCCACAGGAAACATGCCTGGGATAAACATAGATCCATCCTAAGATAAAATACAAGAAATAGTGTAAGGGCAGACTAGATGGACCAGAAGGTCTCTTTCTGCCGTCAATCTTCTATGTTTCTAAGGATGGATGTAGAAATTCAACCAGCAGCTCAGTTGTGTTAGCAAATGTTATTTATTGCATTTATATTTTATTTATTTATTACATTTGTATGCCGCTCATTCTGAAATGGACTCTGAGCGGCTAAATTCATGTGACGCAGTGGTTAGAGTGCAGCACTGCAGGCTCCTTCAGCTAACTCCTAGCTGTAGTTTAGCAGTTCAAATCTCACCACCGGCTCCAAGTTGACTCAAGCCTTCCATCCTTCCGAGGGGGGTCAAATGAGGACCCAGATTGTTGGGGGGTGATACGCTGATTTTGTAAACCGCTTAGAGAGGGCTGTAAAAGCACTATGAAGCGGTACATGTAAGTCTAAAATGCTATTGGTATTGCTACTTTCCCACCAGCCTATAAGGTCCTTCATCTCTGCATTCTTTAAATTTTTCTCTTGGGAAACTTTTTAAAAAACTTATTTCTAAGAAGAGCAGGCTGGATTTTAAAGATGAACTCTGTTTCTGTAGATCTGGTCTGTGTTGTGGGCCTCTCCTTTGGGTTCCCCTTGTGCTGAAATGGTGACCTGATTTTTTTCAGGAAGCAACAAGTACTTGGCCAATTTCAGAATGTTTAATTCTAAATGGTGGGATATCAGATTTAAAGCTAACATTTGGATCAGGTTATCAGAGAAAGGTAGAGCTTTATGGCCCAGCAGCCGATTAGGTCCCACAGAGTTGGCCTTCTCCAGGTCCCATCGACTAAACAATGTCGCCTGAAGGGACCCAGGGGAAGAGCCTTCTCTGTGGCGGCCCCGGCCCTCTGGAATCAGCTCCCACCAGAGATTAGAACTGCCCCCACCGTCCTCACCTTTTGTAAATTGCGGAAAACCCACCTATGTCGCCAGGCATGGGGTAACTGATACATCCCCTTGCTAATAAGGTTTATGTATGGTATGATTGGGTTATGTGGTGGGTGATGTGCCAATTGATTGCGCATGGAACCCTGGTTACATGATCTCCACCTGTGTTCGCAGGGAGAAGTGGTGTCACATGACCCAAGAAGAACGCATCGATAGCCTCCGCTTTCATGAGAATATCACCTTTGGACAGTTGGGGTAAGTACCAAAACACCAGCCACGTTTTCAAATAAGTGAGAAAAAGAAGAAATTTCTCGGCCTTCCAGGATTAGCAACTTCTCTCTCTCTCTCTCTCTCTCTCTCTCTTTCTCTCTTTCTCTCTCTCTCTCTTTCTCTCTCTCTCTTTCTCTCTCTTTCTCTTTCTTTCTCTCTCTCTCTCTTTCTCTCTCTTTCTCTCTCTCTTTCTTTTTCTGTCTCTCTCTTTCTCTCTTTCTTTCTTTTTCTTTCTCTCTCTCTCTCTGCCTCCCTCTCTTTCTCTGTCTCCCTCTTTCTCTCTCTTTCTCTCTCTTTCTTTCTCTCTCTTTTTCTCTTTCTTTTTCTCTCTGTCTTTTTCTCTCTCTCTTAAGGCCGTCATTATATTTTAAATCCAATTAATAAATAAACGCATGCCATAAATCATACTAGAAATGTATGTGTCCCTAAGGTCTTCTCATCTCCAGGTGACCAAATGCAGTGTGCCCTTTGCATTGTGCATTCTCGGAAGGTCTATGAGGACCTTCTACTTTTTTGGGATATCTGAAGATCTTGTCTTGACATCTCTTTACTTTCCTTGACCAGAACTTTCACTCATAACATGCTGGCTTTTGGGCTGAACAAGAAACTTTGCAATGACTTCCTGAAGAAGCAGGCAGTGATTGGAAACCTGGATGAAGGTAGGTGTGAGCCTGGAAAGATCTCGGAGTGTTTACAAAGCCAGGGACATCTTGGGGAAGGAAAAAAGGGTTAAGAAGATGAGCAGTTTCCCATCAGAGCAGTGCTTCTCAGCCTGGGCATCTTTAAGGTGGGTGGACTTCAAATCCCAGATTCTGCCAGCCAACCTTTCTGGGAGTTGAAGTGCATATATCTTCAGTCTCCCAAGGTGGAGAATCACTGTTCTATACATTGCTCCTCTGACACTTAAGTGGCAACTTCCTGTGGACTCCAGTTCCCAGAATTCCTTGCCAATATGGGAGTTGAAGTCCACACATCTTCAGGTTTCCACAGGAAAAAGCTATTTTGGGGATTTAGATACACCCATTGCCTTAGGCTGCCTGCTGCCCCCCAGATATGTAACCCCCTTGTAACTGAAGCTGATCCCCAGACACTTGGAGGACATCAGTTTTCCAAGAAGAATGGTTTTGACAGAAGGAGTATGGAGGAAGCCCAAATTGTAAACAGAGTGATGGAGAATTTGCTGTTCTTGCAATGTGGATGACAAATGTTGTAGAATTGTTTTGGTCCAGTGCAGGCTTGACCAACCTTGACAGTTTTCAAGACTTGTGGGCTTCAGCTGCCAGAATTCCCCAGCCAGCCTAGGTCTTATAGTTGACAAAGAAGGACACACCTTTGGTCTAGCTTAGTGCATTAGAGGGCACTAGGTTGAGGGAGATGAACGTCTAGGCCAGGGGTGGGCGAAATTGGCTCTTCTAGGACTTGTAGATTTCAGCTCCCACAATTCCTGAGCCAATCATGCTGGCTCGGAAATTCTGAGTCCACATGTCATAGAAGAGCCAACTCTGCCTATCCATGGTCTAGGGCAGGGGTAGGCAAAGTTGGCTCTTCTATGACATGTGGACTTCAACTCCCAGAATTCCTGAGCCAATCATGCCAGCACAGGAATTCTGGGAGTTGAAGTCCACATGTCATAGAAGAGCCATCGTTGCCTACCCCTGAACCATACTATACCTTACCCTGAAAGATCCACCTATGGTCTGCAGATCATGGACTCCACTCCCAATCTCTCACCTTCTGAGGCAAAGGAAGGACCCTTGGGACTTTCAGTGCAGTCATTTATGGTGGCCCATCAAAGACCCACAAATTGCTCATTTCATTGCCTACAAAAGAAGCACCAGAGAAAACCTTGTAGCTTCTCTACCTCTCTTATGCGTCAGTTTTGCCCCATGCCTGCTGTTCTCTGGGCCCCCAGGGGCCAAGGAAGGATGAAATGGACCCTAGGTGGACTACAAGGGATTAGAGCACCCCTGATATACCTTTAGACATAGATTTGAAACTGCCATCAGGATGGGTCATATAGCATGTTTGGCTCAGGAGTCTACATGTCATAGAAGAGCCAACTTGGGCCTACCCTTAGTCTAGGGATTTCCATTCTCTAGGGTGGAACGGTTCCTTCTCATCTGGAGCTCCAAGCTGTTCTCCCCACTGCTGACTTGAACTGACCCTTCCTGTTTGCAAGCTCTCTCAGCTGGTTCTCCTTTGATTCTCCTTCCAGAACAGTACAAGCTCCTGAGTGACCACATTGACCAAATGGCGGCTGAATAGCTCCACCGCCTGCTTTGCCAGGACCAAGGATGGAGAGGAGAGGCCGGCGGAGGCAAAAGGCTGCGAAACTCTGTCTCTGGGACCGTCTTGAGACTTCAGATGGGCTTTTCAATCAACAGACACCCACCCACCCACCCCCGCAGACTCAGCAATAATCCTGCATGATTGCTATTAAGCCGTGTCGTGCTGTGCTAAGCAGCCCGTAGACGTAGAGCTCGTTCATCCAAGGACGCCTGTCTCCTTCTGCAGCCTCAAGGACACCCAACAGGGTCCTCAGACTTTGGGCATGAAAGCCCTGGCTTTGCCCCCCCGCCCCCCGGAGAGATGCAAGGCAGGGAGAGTCCTTGGGGGGCCAGGGCCTTTTGAGAAGGTCCGAAAAACCCCTCCACACATGATCACAGACTATTTTAAGCAGCCAGGATATATTTTTTCTTCAACAGCTGTGAAATGTAAAATAGGGCGTGCACACAAGTTGCGATGGAACGACAAACGGATATGAGTGTTTTAGTTTTTCTACAGAGCTGGTAATTCTGGAGAAAGGTATTTGTGGAGGGCCTGGTTCAATTCACCCCGTTGGGCAGAGAAAGATATTGAAAGGTCGGCAGGTGCTGACCTTCGTATTTTTGGATCCTAGGATGCTGTGCAAGAAAACCGAGTCCAGATTCCTGGTTTCCTGGAGTAGTTCTGGGTTGTTTTCAATGCAATATTGATAAAACCAGGAAGCTGATCTGACCCCGGAGCTGTAACAAGAACAAATCCACCAGTGTGGCTGACTCAGTTGGCCAGCCAGTTGATCGTTTGGTCAACTGGTTGACCAAGATTGATCCCATCTCTCCAGTTTGTCAGCTTCACATAGTCTTTGTCTGGTCGGCCCACATGAAGTAGGTGGAGGGTTGTCTATGAGGTGCTACCATGTTCCCACCATTCATGAACACGAAGTTTACAGGGCCACAACAGGGCCCCAATCTTTGGGGGGGGCAGCCAAAAATATTCTTCAACATTCTCCCATTTTGAGAAGTCTCCTCTGTGCTGCTTCTCACCCCTTTGATGACCAACCTCTGGTTTTGTATCTGGGATACATGTGTGTTTCTAAGGACAGGTTGACGTTGGATATGTAAGGGAGTGTTTTCCATTCTCTTTGTGTGGCTGGATGAATGTTGGTTTCTCTTATCTTTGGGGAAAGACACAGCTGCTAGGGAGCTGTTGGTTGAGTTGCAGAATGCACAAGAAAATCAATCTCACTCTTTCTCTCCCTTCCCTTCCCTTCCCATCTCTCTCTCTCTCTCTCTTTGTGTGTGTGTGTGTATGTACATATGCCTATTATTCAGGAATGACAGCTAGCCTTCATCTTACAACCCACAAATGTTGGAACCCCTGCAGTTCTCTTCTCTATCAGGAGAGGACGCCAAAAGAACATGGTTTTGATATGTTTCCTCCTTTGTGCGTTCAAGGCAAGAATCCTTGCGTAGAAGTTGGTTGTCTATGTTGAATCTGCTCTAGAGCCTAAGTTGGGAGTGGTTGTGACTTCTACTGATAGGATATTTCAATGCTCCCCTTTGTTAAACCCTCTTAATATTTCTATTCGCTAACCAGATCCTTCTCTGGTGCTTTCCAAACCAAGCAGCTTGCCGTCTCTAGCAGCCTGTCCTTTGCCAGTTAGTCGCTTCTGTTTATAGTTTTGTTCCAATCTGGGTTGAAAACCAAAAAGTTTGGGGCTGAGAAGAGGCATCTGGAGGAGGCTCAACACCTCAGCATTCTGCACAGCTGGCTTTTGCTGTTCCTAATCCTGCAGGGGGAACAAATCCCAAACCACCACATCTGGAGAGAGAGGCCTCTGCTAAATTTTTCTAGCTCAGCTTTACTTCCACTTTGGGGGAAGAAGATGTCCAATTCTCCCAAGCAGCTAAAAACACAGTAGAAGCAACACATTGAGAGATGCACCAACCATGGAAGGTTGCAAATGCGTTTGGGCAAAAAGGCATCAAAATTCAACTCCCAGACGGCTGAAAACATGGAGTAAGATTTAAAGACGGCTTTGCGTGGATTTATCCCAGAGTTTCTGCAAGCTACAGCAATCCAGGATGTGGCCTCTATTCTGTGAAGGCTGCAGGAGTCAACGAGTATCGTCTGGTCTCCTTTTATCCCTTAATATTTCTGGGTCTTTTGTGCTCATGTGAATTTGGTTTTTTTCCTTCCCTTCTCTATTCTGTTGTTCAATCTTGAAGGTTTTTCTCTTTGAGGTGGGGAAAGTCGGGCAGAGCAGCAGCACTGAACCGAACGTGAGTGAGGACCCTAGTCTACAATCCGTTCAATGCAAAGACTTAAATCCAGATGTTTGCTTGCATTTCTGAGGTCTGTTTTAAAAGGCTCGGGGAGGTAATTGCAGCGAAGAGTTTACGGGGCTTCTTGGAATGAGAAGGAAGATGGGTCTGCAACAGGGTTTTTTTTGTGGGGGGCAGTGCTGCTAAATATGTAATTTTAGCACCATCCTTCTCTCGTTTACCCTTTTAAAAAGCCCAAACCCAGAACTGCACATCGTATGATTGTAAACCTGGGTGTGTCAGCCTGGCACATCCATCTTGTGAGTTTCGCTGAAGTTTTAAAACTGCTGTGTTTGGTTGTGTAAGATATATATATATATATATATATATATATATATATATATATATATATATATATATATACATATGTTCTGATGTACATTGGGTGCAGTTGTGTGTGCCCTGTATCGAGAGTGTGACTTTGTGTCCTATGTGAAATATTGTTGTTTTTAACTTATGTACTGAAAACATTTCAAGTTCTGGTTACGACAGGATCAGGGGGAATAAAATAAAGCTTCAATAAATAAATGGAACTACATCTTCCCTCTTTTTTCCCCTGCCCAGGTTATGTTTTTTCCTGATCCCGTCTTCTGTGCTATTCTATCTCTTTTTTCAGTAGGTGAAATAGAATAGAATAGAATAAATAGAATAGAATTCTTTTTTGGCCAAGTGTGATTGGACACACAAGGAATTTGTCTTTTGTACAGATGCTTTCAGTGTACATAAAAGAAAAGAGACATTTGTAAATTGGCTGTTTTATATTTAATTTAACTTATATTTAATATTTATAATTTGGCCCTTTTACATTTATACAGATGCAAGTGATTCTTCACTTATAACCTGCACTGGCTGCCGATCGGTTTCCGGTCACAATTCAAAGTGTTGGTAATGACCTTTAAAGCCCTACATGGCATTGGGCCAGAATACCTCCGGAACTGCCTTCTACCGCACGAATCCCAGTGGCCGATAAGGTCCCACAGAGTTGGCCTTCTCTGGGTCCCGTCGACCAAACAATGTCGTTTGGCGGGCCCCAGGGGAAGAGCCTTCTCTGTGGCGGCCCCAGCCCTCTGGAACCAACTCCCCCCAGAGATTAGAACGTCCCCCACCCTCTTTGTCTTTCGCAAATTACTTAAGACCCACCTTTGTCGCCAGGCATGGGGGAGTTAAGTTATCCTTTCCCCCCAGGCTATTACAAGTTATGCATGGTATGTTTGTGTGTATGTTTGGTTTTCTATAGTAGGAGTTTTTTAGTTGTTTTATTAATTGGATTGTTCATGTTGTTTTACCACTGTTGTTAGCCACCCCGAGTCTGCGGAGAGGGGCGGCATACAAATCCAATAAATAATAATAATAATAATAATAATAATAATAATAATAATAATAATAATAATAATAACAATAATAATAATAATAATAACAATAATAATAATAATAATAATAATAATAATAATAATAATAATAATAATATAACCATTCATTTAGCCATCATTCAGTTACTGGGGAAAAAAAGTAATATAATATGACCGGCCCCAGAACTTATGAGAAAAAACAATAGAAAAAAACCAAGAAAATGGCTTGTGACCTTTACACTAGTTATAAATGCCTATGGATTTTATCCACTTTCTCTGAGGTTAATACCATCACTGCCTTCTTTCCATAAGCTGTACTTTCTTATGGCCAATCAACCTCACAAATCACAAGTCTTCCTTTGCATTTTCCGTGTGGTCTTGGTGCTCGTCTTGAACCATAGAAAGCGCTCCTCTACCGTGATCCTTTAAGTTTTGCACCAGGATCGCCCCAATCTTGAGCCGGGGTTGATACAGTGGTTAGATTGCAGCACTGCAAGCTACTTCAGCTAACTGCTAGCTGTAGTTCAGCAGTTCAAATCTCACCACCAGCTCCAGGTTGACTCAGCCTTCCATCCTTCCGAGGTGGGTCAAATGAGGACCCAGATTGTTGGGGGAAAGAGTCTGAGTCTGTAAACTACTTAGAGAGGGCTGTAAAAGCACTATGAAGTGGTATATAAGTCTAAATGCTTTTGCTAGTCCTTCCTTCCTTCTCTCCCTTCCCCTTTCCTCCTTCCCACTTTCCCTCCATTCTTCCTCCCTCCCTCCCCTTCTTCTTCCCCTTCCTTCCTTCCCTTCCCTCTTTTCCTCCCTTCTTCCTCCCTTCCTCTCTCCCACTCTCCCTCCTTCCTTCCCTCCCTTTCCCTTTCCTCCTTCCCACTTTCCCTCCATTCTTCCTCCCTTGCCTTCTTCTTCCCCTTCCTTCCTTCCTTCCTTCCTTCCTTCCTTCCTTCCTTCCTTCCTTCCTTCCTTCCTTCCTTCCTTCCTTCCTTCTCTCCCAATGGTTAGAATACAGTATTGCAGGCTGACTCTGCCCCCTGCCAGGAGTTCAATCCTGACCCGCTCAAGGTGGGCTCAGCCTTCCATCCTTCCAAGCTCGGTAAAATGGGGACCCAGATTGTTGGGGGCGAGAGGCTGAATCTGTAAACTGCTTAGAGAGGGCTGTAAAAGCATAGTGAAGCAGTATATAAGTCTAAATGCTGTTGCTATGCCTTGTCTCCGTGGCCGAGTCTGGCCACAGACAGTGTCCAAAAGTTTAAAACGGCAGGTGAGTGAAAGCTAGACGCCTCGCTGCAGCTCCTAAGAAGCCACACCTGTGTTTGGTTACTACGGATACACCTGGATCGAGACAAAAGCAGTGCCTTGTAAACGCTCTCCTGATCCTCTTGCCCCACAGAGGGTCAATCTGTGGGGAGTGGAATGCCCCAACCCCTATTGCGAGCTTCCTCCAAAATGCCAATTTTGAAGAGCTCTGTTGTTCTCCTCCTCCTCCTGTTTCTTAATCTCTTGCAGGGCTCCACACTGGGTCTAAGGGACGGGCGGGCCGCCTCCAGCCTTCCTGAAAGATGTGGGCCTGACCAATTCTTCCATCTTGAGACTGGCCAGTGCAGCTCCTGTGCCCCAGAGCGGATCCAGAGTCCTGAGGGTGAGTGGGGAATGGACGGAGGGCAGGGGGCAGGGGAAAGGGGTAGGGGGAGTATGCGCCCAGCACTAAAACTGCAATGTAGGAACTCTCTGGGTGGAAAAATTCCACCCACTTCCCTTTCGCGAAGAAGCCCCACCAACAAGAAGCCTTAATGAGTTATTAGCCGCTGTGTTTATCGCTAGCAAAATGCCAGCTCTGCAGAAAGGAAGCGCATTGGTGCATCCTGAGCATGCCCTTGGGGTTAGTGCAGTGAGCATGAAATGATGTGCCACGGCTAATTGCAGATTGGCGGGGGAGGCGTTTGATTTGTGGCAGGATCCTGCTGCAGTCCCCTCCTCGCTCGCCTCCCCCTTCCCCGCTACTTCAATAGTAGTAAGAGACGTGTTGAGCTGTTTCTGTAGCTTAAACCTAAAAGGGTTTTCCCCCTATAGTGTACAGTATATTCCACAAGGGTACAAGCAGAGGTGGGATGCTAAGTGGGAACAGTGGATGTGTGTTCATCCCCATGGCGCTGAGTGCTAGCGGAGTCCGGCGCAATTCTGCTACTGCACCTGGGCCAAAGGCACACCTGCGTGTCCGTGCATAATTTCACTACCTGCCCAGGTGCAGTGGCATAATCGCGCTGGACTCTGCCAGCACTCAGAGCCACGGGGGCGAGCACACCTCACCGTTCCCCCTTAGCAGCCCCCCTCTGGGTACAAGTAGCGACAAGAATTGTTTAGCGACGAGAATCGGGAAGGGCAATGCCATCGCTAAGTGAGGTGGGTCGTAATCCTGTGACCCTGACCCCAACATTTGGAATGCTAACTCAGTGGCTGGGATAATTTCCATGAAGGGAGTTAATGTTTGCATTTGCATGCGTTGGAGAGAAAGGGATTACAAGAGAATAAGCAGGCACAGTGGGGGGATGCCCATTGAAAGAGGCATCAGCTGGTGCATTACAGATGGGCTCTACAGTGATGTTTTTCAACTGAGTTGAACTGTTAGTATTCCTGATTTCTTTGAAATGCTAAAGTTCACTTACTCAGATAAGAGTTTCTTTCTTTCTTTCTTTCTTTCTTTCTCTCTTTCTTTCTTTCTTTCCTTCCTCCCCCCTCCCTCCCCCTCTCTTTTTTCTTTCTTTCTTTCTTTTTTCCTCCCTCCCTCCTCCCTCCCTTTCTTTCTCTCCTTCTCTCCTTCTTCCTTCCTTCTTTCTTTTTTCCTCCCTCCCTCCTCCCTTCCTTTCTTTCTCTCCTTCTCTCTTCTTTCTTTCTTTCTTTTTTCCTGCCTCCCTCCTCCCTTCCTTTCCTTCTCTCCTTCTCTCTTCCTTCTCTCTTTTTTCTTTCTTTTTTCTTCCTTCCTTCCTTCCATCCTCCCTCCCTCCCTTCCTCCCTTCTTTTCTTTCTCTCCTTCTCTCTTCTTTCTTTCTTTTTTCCTCCCTCCCTCCTCCCTTTCTTTCCTTCTCTCTTCCTTCTCTCTTCCTTCTCTCTTTCTTCCTTCCTTCCTTCCATCCTCCCTCCCTCCCTTCCTTCTTTACTCATTTATTTACTTGTCAAACATATATAGGATAGTAGTAGTTTGTATAAACATAAGATAAGAAAGGAGTAGCAATAAAAGAGGACAATAGGTCAGGGATGTTAGGCACAGTGGTCTGCTTATGCATGGCCCTTGCAGACCTCTTAGAAAGGGGGAGAGGTCAACGGTAGGCAGCCTAGGGTTAAAGCTTTTGGGGTTTGGGGAAAAATCACACTCAGGTAGTGCATTCCAGGCATTGATCCACTGTTGCTGAAGTCGTATTTTCTGCAGTCGAGTTTAGAGCGGTTTACATTGAGTTTGAGTCTATTACCTGCTCGTGTGTTGCTGCGGTTGAAGGAGAAGTAGTCATTAACAGGAGGGACATTTTGGTATATGATTTGATGAACTATATTTTAGAACAGTTCGGAGGTGACGTAGTTGTAAATTGTCTAATCCCAGTATTTCATGTCTGGTGGAATAAGGTATTTTGTTGCGGGAGGAGGAGTGAAGGACTCTTCTTGTGAAATATTTCTGGACTCTCTCGATTGTATTAATGTCTGATATGCAATGCGGATTCCAGACAGGTGAGCTATATTCTAGAATTGGTCTAACAAATGTTTTGTGTGGTTAGCGGTGTTGCCAGAGAAGAAGCTGCGTAGGATTAGATTAACAACTCTTAGTGCTTTTTTGGCAATGTGGTTACAGTGGGCTCTACCATGTAAGTCATTGGATATGAGTACTCCAAGGTCCTTGACAGAGTGAGGGTCAACTACAGGTTCTTCTAACTTGACTGCCAATTTATCAATCTATGTTTTCAGTGAACCCCTGGGACCTCTACAGTGAGCAAGTAGCTTCTAGAAGCCCTGCCTTGACTCAGTTTCCCTCCTTGTAGGTTTGAGTTGTGTTTGCAAGCCTGGATCAAAAGACCCCGTTGGAGATGCCCATCGTCCTCCATGCCCTGACTGTGTAAGAGGTTCTGTTTTGGGCTGTTCCTTGGGGATGGAGGCAGAAGCATTAAAAAAAATTAACATGGTCTTTCTCTTCCCTGTATTTACAGAGCAGTATTCCCACTGACTCCTTCTGGGAATCTGAGTTCCTTGACGGGAGCTTCCTAGCATGCGAGGTGGGTGGATTTCTGCTGCATATAAGCAAGATTTCATGCCCTTGACTTAAGTCTTTTTATTTATAAAGGATTTTCCCATAAGTCAAAAAAGGAAAGAAAGAAAAAAGACCCTAAAATAAACAAGTATACAAATGACTTCTAGCCTTGTTTTTAATAATAATAATAATAATAATAATAATTTATTAGATTTGTTAAAAAAGCATCTAAAATTACATTGCAAAACAACCAAGTAGCCTGCAAGCTCCAACTACTCAGGATATCACGCCTAATCCACAATCATTAACTAATCAGCATACCTCAGTTACATCAACGACCCCTGGTCTTACCCCACTGACTCACCAGGAAGTTTCTACAAAGCAGGCAATTGCTGAGCCATCAAACCACACCCAGCCACCAGTATTTATAGAAGGAAGGCAGCTCAGGTCTCGCTGTGTTCGCCCTAGTACAAGGACAGAAGCACCAGCCTGAAGATGACGAGTGGGACCTCGTCGAAACGTCGCCAGAAATTTCTAAATCCTACACGGGAAGAAACCCGAATATACCAAGACCGTATATATATATATACAGTATATGTACATACATACATATGATACCATAAGTAGATTATTTCTTCAAGTAAATAGAAGCAGGAGAATTAGTTTCATTTCAGCAGAGCAGACAAACACAGAGTGGGCTGAGAGTACAGAGAAGACAGAGAGCAGAGTGGGGTGAGCCACGCCCAGCCTTAAGCTTAAGTTTTCAGTTTCAATTCTCTGCACAGATTCAGAAGTGTTTAGCTCCTATTGGCTGACTTAGTTGCTCTGCCTAGTTCATGAATATTGTAACAATACTTTATGTTATTCCCCTTAGAAAACCTGCAACGCAACGGCGTGTCAAATGCTCACCAACATGGTCATCCTCAGAGCCTTCTCTTTGCAAACCAGGTCTTACGATCTTTACACCAAGGCCAAGTAAGTAACTCCAGCGCTGCCTTTCCAGCTCCAGGGGTGGCATCTCAGGGAGAAGTTGGTGTCCTACACATCATGCAGACGATACCAAGGGTGCATCTCTGGCGCAGTGACTTTGTGATGTCTCTCTGGGTTGCAGCTGACCCTTGTCTCTTCAGAAGGTCCACTGGGCTTTGGCCATCTTCTTTAAAGCATGAATGCATTTTCTTTTTAGGAGCCAAGATCTCCCAAAGCTTTGGTACGGTAGCTCCACCAGACCTTTCCCTTCTGTGGCTTTTGGGAAGCATTCGAAGGCAAGTAGAGGCAGATCCCCCAACTCCCGCGAATGTTTCTCAGTGGTGGCCAATTTCAGATGGATGGACTTCAATTCCCAGAATTCCCCAGCCAGACATGTTAGCTAAGTGGAGCAGACATTTGGAGGGACCAACTTGATGAAGTCAGGGAGAACTTCTTCAAACGCCGGACCTAGTGACCACTGAATTTGTTTTTGTTTTCTGCAGATGGACTTCAAGGTTATTCAGTACGATGCCCGGGGAAAGTTCCTAGGTTGGCAGGATGTAAAAGGAGCAACACTTCAGGTAAATGAATTACTTTTATCTTTTAAATGTGGCCCACTCCTCACAATGCCCAATGCAAACATAGACTAAGATAATTTCTTCCCACCCTCCCTCTCTCCCTCCTTCCCTTCCTTCCTCTCCACTTTCCCTTCTCCTTCCTTCCTTCCATTCTTCTTTCTACCTTCCTCTCCCCTTCCCTCCCTCCCTCCCTGTTTCCCTTTCTTCCCTCCCTCCTCCTCCCCATTTTCCTTCCTTCCTCTCTCCACATTCCCCACTTCTTCTTTTCTTTCCTTCCTTCCTCTCCACCTTTCCCTCTCCTTTCCTCCTTTCCTCCCTTCCTCTCTCCATCTTCCCTTATGCCTCCTTCCATTCATTCTCCTCTCCACCTTCCTCTCCCCTTTCTTCCCTCCCTCCCTCTTTCCTTTCTCCCTCCCTCCCTCCCTCCCTTCTTCCCTCCATTTCTATCTTCCACGAATCCATTTGAGATACTTTTAAAAGGTTGCATCCCCTTTTCCCTTTGCTACGTTTAGCTCTGTCCAAACAGCCAGAAGATCCTGGATGCTGCTTTCACCATGGGAACCACCTACCAACAGTCCGTAAGTGATGCCTCTATTGCAACTTAAGCTTTGGAATTGGGAGATGTGGGTCCAACTAGTTATTTCAGCAGATCAGAAGTACGCCATGGCTCGTCTCAATTACAACAGTTTGCACTTGCAGCCTGTTGTGAATTTGGTGGCTTCTTTATAAACGATTAACTGAATATGTCCGTCTCAGATGCGTCACTTAAACAGATCTCTTAACTAGGCGCAGCGAAGTCAATTGCATGGTCTCCACCTGGTATTTACTGTTCTTAGTGCACTCTTGATGTCTCTGCCCTGCTGCAAAGGACTCCAGAACCCATCTTCTACGAGATGTTCTTGCAGTTTGAAGATGAGAAGGGGAACCCCCAACTCTGGCCTGTTCCTATAAGCAACCCCGCAGTAGTGACTAACAATCCAGGTAAAGCAATCCTTTGGGGCTTTCTAGGTTTACCTCGAATGCATTGTCATTGAAACCTACATTATTATTAAGGCATTTGCTGGAATGCTCCCCACCCACCTTCTGAAAACTTGGCTTCCTTCATTCATCTCTTCCTTTCATTCATTCATTCATTCATTCATTCATTCATTTATTTATTTAGATTTGTATGCCGCCCCTCTCCGCAGACTCGGGGCGGCTCACAACAAAGTGAAAAACAATTTATAACAAATCTAAATTTCTACTAAAAACATTTTAAAAACCCCATTTTCTAAACACACATACATACACACATACCATTCATAAATTGTATATGCCCGGGGGAGATGTCTCAGTTCCCCCATGCCTGACGACACAGGTGGGTCTTAAGGAGCTTACGAAAGGCAAGGAGAGTAGGGGCAGTTCTAATCTCCGGGGGGAGTTGGTTCCAGAGGGTCGGGGCCGCCACAGAGAAGGCTCTTCCCCTGGGGCCCGCCAACCGACATTTAACTCTTCTACCAAGGCTGAAAAAGTTTCCCTTCTCAAACCCCAGCCTTTCCCCACAATCTGTAAAAATGCAGCCGTAGATGTGCTTTCAACAAGTTGTGTGCATCAATGTCGTGTCTGAATGTGCCTTGGAGGTTCACCGGTTCAGTTTTGTAGTTTCTTTCTTCTCCTTTATTTAACAAAAAAGTTTTATTGAATTTATATACACTGCTCAAAAAAAATAAATGGAACCCTCAAAGAACCCATCCTAGAGCTGAACGAATGAAATATTCTCATGGAATACTTTGTTCTGTCTAAAGTTGAATGTGCACAACAGCAGGTGAAATTGATTGTCAATCAGTGTTGCTTCCTAAGTGGACAGTTTGATTTCACAGAAGTTGGATTGACTTGGAGATATATTGCATTGTTTAAGGGTTCCCTCTTTTTGGGGGGCAGTGTACAATTAAAAAAGGCCGTACATAATCTCTGGTATCTTATTCATATTCTATAAACTAATCTTGTATTGTACATTTGTCTTGGCACAAACAAACATTTAACACAGAAAAGGAAAGGGAAGGAAAGGAAAGAAGTAAAATAAAAAGAAAAAACCCCTGCAAATATATAACAAATACTCCCCCCCTCCCACTTGCGGTCTATCTTGACAGCTAAACCATTTATCATTTATATTTTTTTACAACATTTGATACCACCAGTTTTTATTTGGCTTCATCTAAAGCCTCATTTTCCCCTCTACACTTGTGTATATATTCTCATTCATAATTTCTACCATAACCATCTTCTTTATACCTGTTTAACATAGTGTCCCTTTAAATAGCTTTATTCTGTTTCCTTCCTTCCTTCTGCTCTTTGTCTTCCTTTTTCTTAATTTTTCTTTTTTCTTTTCCTTCCTTCCTTTTCTTTCTTTCTTTCTTTCTTTCTCCTTTCCTTCCTTCCTCTTTTTTCTTTTTCTTAATTTCCCTTCTTTCCTTCCTTCCTTCTTTCTCTTTCTTTTTTTCTTTTATTTTTTTTTATTAAAACAAAACAAGATACCAACATACATATTAGAAAATGACAAACATATAAGAAAAAATAGGAGCTATTACCACTCCGCTCGTATCAGAAGTTTCCAGAGAAAAACCTCTGCAAACCATATCCTACAACGAAACATATTTCCTGTTATTTACAGATTTTTAGCTATTTAGTTCTATATAATATTTTCCGTTATATAATTATTCCTCAATCTTCTGTTCAACCAATCATAGACCTTATCCCATGCTTTGTAATATTCAGTTTCCTCTTGTTTTTTTTTTTATAAAATTCCTTCCATATTTCATCAATGCCATGTCTGAATGTGCGTTGGAGGTTCGCAAGTTTTGCAATTTTCATTTCAGCCCCTGCAAAATAGCTGGACCCCTTTCTGACCTTACCGATATTAAACAACTTCTCAGAAGCCGTTCTGCTCGGCTTGTGTTGAAAGAACAACTCCGGGACCTTTGCTAAAATCGTTCCCCTTGTATCTTGTTTTGATGTTTAGCAACCCCGTTGAATCGAGCGCTCCGGAGGTTCTTTCTGGTCGATGGGCTTTCAAGTAGAAAAGGGTATTTGTCAAATGCTCCAGCGTTTGTTACCGTGGCAAAGGAACTGCTGCTCAGGTAAAAAAAAATAGCTTTTTCCAAGGCCTGATTAAGGGTGGAGGTTGCCTGGGGCTTGTAGAATATCGCCCACCACATTTTTAGAAAGGATATTGAAGAAGATTTCATTTCATTTCATTTCATTTTATTGGATTTGTATGCCGCCCCTCTCCGTAGAGTCGGGGCGGCTAACAACAGTGCTAAAAACAACATGCGACAATCCAATACTAAAGTAGCTAAAAACCCTTATGTTAAAACCAATCATACATACAAACGTACCATACATAAATTGTAGAAGCCTAGGGGGAAAGAATATCTTAATTCCCCCATGCCTGACGACAGAGGAGGGTTTTAAGAAGCTTGCGAAAGGCAAGGAGGGTGGGGGCTATTCTAATCTCTGGGGGGAGTTGGTTCCAAAGGGCCGGGGCTGCCACAGAGAAGGCTCTTCCCCTGGGTCCCGCCAAACGACATTGTTTAGTTGACGGGACCCGGAGAAGGTCCACTCTGTGGGACCTAATCGGTCACTGGGATTCGTGCGGCAGAAGGCGGTCCCGGAGATAACCTGGCCCAGTGCCCTGAAGGGCTTTATAGGTCATAACCAACACTTTGAATTGTGACCGGAAACTGATCGGCAACCAATGCAGACTGCGGAGTGTTGGTGTGACATGGGCATATTTAGGGAAGCCCATGATTGCTCTCGCAGCTGCATTCTGCACGATCTGAAGTTTCCGAACACTTTTCAAAGGTAGCTCCATGTAGAGAGCATTACAGTAGTCGAGCCTTGAGGTGATGAGGGCATGAGTGAAACATCCAGAGAAGAATCAGCAAAATGGGTGAAAATTCTGAGGAGGATCAGTTGAAGGTGTTGGGTAAGTTTAGTCTGGAGGAGAGAGGATGGTGGAGAGATCGCGATGACCATATTCAATCAAGCACCTGAAGGACTTTAGTGTAGAAGACAAGCTGAACTTGTTCCAGAAGACAGAACCAAAAGCAACGACTCAAATCACAAGGAAGCAGATTTTGATTGGGTGTTGGGGAGACTTTCCTAAGCGTAAGAAGTAGTGGTGTTCTCTCCTTTACTAGAGGTAGTAAAAGGGCTGGATATCACATCTTGTGAATAGAAATAATGAAAATAAGGAAAAAAGGGAGGAAGAACAGTGGCTAGTAGTTGGTTAAGTGATCCTGTCTTTATTCTAATTTTCTCCCAGCTGTCTCTTTGGCAGTGAGTAGGAACGTCCGTGGTATCTATCTAGTAGACGTGTTACTTTGCTGGTACCCCAAATATCTCTGTCTCAGGAGCTGCCCGGAAACTTAAGTGGCACCGGACAAGATTATCTCAGGGACCACCTTCTGCTGCACGAATCCCAGCGACCAGTTAGGTCCCACAGAGTGGGTCTTCTCCGGGTCCCGTCAACTAAACAATGCCGCTTGGCGGGACCAGGGGAAGAGCCTTCTCTGTGGTGGCCTCGGCCCTCTGGAACCAACTCCCCCCAGAGATTAGAATTGCCCCCACCCTCCTTGCCTTTCGTAAGCTGCTTAAAACCCACCTCTGCCGACAGGCATGGGGGAACTGAGATACTCTTTCCCCCTAGGCCCTTACAATTTTATGCATGGTATGTCTGAATGTATGTTTGGTTTTTATATGAATGGGTTTTTAATCGTTTTTGCTATTGGATTATTGTGTATACTGTTCTATTATTGTTGTTAGCCGCCCCGAGTCTCTGGAGAGGGGCGGCATAGAAATCCAATAAATCAAATCAAATTAAATCAAACTTAAGTGGCACTCTTCACCTTCATTTTTCCTCCATCCCTCCTTCCCTCAAAACCAACCACCATTGTTCTTCCTGCCTTTTCAGTGTCCACCTACCAACCACTGTCCCTGGAGAACATCCACCTTTCTTTTTGACCGTCAGGTACTCAACACACCGAATTTCAGGAGCTGCCCAGGTGAGTCCGTGCGGTGGGAACTGCCACCAACATCCAAAAGCAGAGGGGGGCATCCATTTCAGGTTGGGTGTGTGTGTGGACTTCTTACTTCCCTTCACCCTTGGCTTCCGGCTTTCCCTGCTCTCCAGCTTTGTGGACATCTCGTTGTAGACATACCTGCTTTTGTCACTTGGCTTTGCAGGTGTCTTTTTCAGTCTCCTACAATCAGAGTCCTGGATCAACTCAGCTGGCAACGGATGTGAGTAAGCCCAGGGCAAGATTTTTGGCTTCTGTTGAATATTTAAGGGGTTTTTTTGGCTGATTTTCCCGCACAGACAAATGGTGGAAAGAAAATAAAAGCTATAACCAGTTGAGGTTTAGAGTAGGGGTCTCCAACTTTGGCAACTTTAAGACTTCTCACAGCTCCCAGAACTCTGAGAGTTGAAGTCCACAAGTCTTAAAGTTGCCAAGGTTGGAGACCCAGCCTGTTTTAGAGACACCATCAATGAAGGGCTGCATTTTTAAAAATACCACGCTGTGGGCGTGGTTTGTTTTGTGGGTGTGGCTTGCTGGCCATGTGACCAGGAGGGAGTGGCTTGATGGTCATGTGACTGGGGTGGCTTAAAGGTCCTGTGACTGGCTTAAAGGTGGCCAACTTGATGTCATTCATGTCAAGGGTTTGGGTTAGGGTGCCTGGCCTCTCCTCGCCTCCAACAGATGCAATTTCCCTATCAATTTACTATTTTATTCTATGCATATATGCCGTGTGTGTACAAACATATTGCACACAGGCACACAAAAATATACATTATCTACTATATAAACTGTATGTGTATGTACACACACACACACTCACAGCTCTTCTAACCTCATTTACTGCAATAGGAAAAACATACGCAGAGCAAAGAAGGGGGGAAAAAGAAAAAAAAATCAACATTTTTCTACCGGTTCTGCGTACCTGGCCATATCCATAGGAACCCATCCCTGATTTAAGGATTTTTTGGCTGATTTTCCTGCAAAGACAAATGCTGGAAAGAAATATAAAAGCAACAACCAGTTGAAGTCTAGAGCAGGGTTTCCAACTATGGCAACTTTAAGACTTGCCAGAACTCCCAGAATTCTGGGAGTTGAAGTCTACAAGTCTTAAAGTTGCGAAGGTGGGAGAGACCCCTGTTTTAGAGAGCAGACCCCATCCTAATGCTAAAATTACTCATCTTTCTGCAAGGATCTTCATTGTAATAACTCATATTTCTATTGAAGAGCATTTGTTCTTCTCACTAAGAGAATGGCCCCATCTCTGTTGGGAAAACAACTCACCCAGGAAGATGCTTTCAACCCTTTGGCCCATATCCCATTGCCCTTCAGCCCTTCCCAAAAAGTTCTAGACTCCTTCTGGACTCCTGGAAATCTCAGCGAGGCTGTGGAATCCTGGGAGTTGAAGTCCACTCAACTGGAAGTCCTCTAAGTTGAAGAAGGGCAGTTGAGCTATTGACTCTTTTTTAAAAAAAAATGTATTGAAATTTTCCATTTTTTAAAAAAAAACAATACATGATCGTATTTACAGATGAATCTACATCATATATACATTCCTATCAACATTATCTTTTGATTGCTTTTAGATTTCTTGATGTTTTATTTCAATGTTTAGTTTGAGTTTCTTTTTTTTGTCCACTGGTACCATTTCGTCCAGATTTCATAGTAGTCCGATTCTTTTCGATTATTGAGTTCCATTGTCAATCTGTCCATCTCTGCACAGTCGTATATTTTCCTGATGATCTCGTTGTCTTCAGGTATTTGCGGGTTTTTCCAGTTCTGTGCAAATACAATCCCTGCCGCTGTTGTTATATGCAAGCTTAAATATTTTACATTTTTAGGATAAGTCCCTCTCATAATACCCAGTAGAAAAAATTCTGGTGTATATTCCATTTCTGTATTTATTATTTGACACAACCAATTATTTATTTTTTCCCAATATTTTCTTGTCTCTGGACATAACCACCATAGATGAAAGAAGGCTATTGACTCTTTTAATCCGCTTGTTCCCAAAAGATCCTTCGGGAGGTTTTTAGGGATAATCTTACAGATCTGAAATGACTGTGGAAAGCAGCTTAATTAATCCATCTGCTGGGAATGACACACAGATTGTCTGTGCACAGATCTCCTTTGGGGTCCTGGGTTTTCTTGCCGTCCTCTACTCTTTGTTGGAAACCAGCAGTTGGGCCCGGCGATCTCGTCTGCAGAACATTGATTTCGTGGTAAGGATGAAATTCACCTTTTTGATCTCGAACGTCTGGAAAATGGGTCGCCCCTCAGAATTTAGGGCTTCACTTGGGGACCAGTGTTCCCTCTAATTTTTTTGGGGGGTGGGCGGAAAAGTATAGTGTCTGAGCGGCAGTCCCTTCGGGACTGGGCGGCACAGAAATAATAAATAAATAAATAAACCCACCCTGTTTTGCCTCAGGGAATTTCAAAATAAAATACTGCACTGTGTGTCTATAACAGTGAGCTCATAATAGGGCAACTCTATCAATATCAAAATGCCACTTAAATAGTTGAGCTAGTTTCAAACTAGATTTTGATTTTCTTTCTCTCTTCCTTACTACCATTCTTTTTCTTTCTCTTTTCCTTCCTCTCTTTTTTCTATCTGTTTCTCTCTCTTCCTCTCTTCCTCTCTCTCTCCTTCCCTCTCACTCTTTCCCTCTCGGCTTCTGGGCAGGTTTGGAAAACTCTGAGTTGATGATGATTTTTAAGTGAGCGATTGCTCACTGCTCAGCTTAGAGGGAACTATGCTGGGGACACGAGTTGTTTTTGCTTAGACTGTGCCTGATATACGGTATTTTTTAAAAAAGCAAAAAGCGAGTGTTGCAAAATTACTTTTTCTTCACGCCGGCTCTCCCTGGATTCCGATTTTTATTCCCGTTTAAATCTTTTATTTTTATTTTCAGACCATATTGAAGTTCTTTGCTTGCTTGGTTGGATCCCTGGCAAATGTCTTTTTCATGGTCACTTTGGGAATTGGTGTTTACTGGCTGATCGTTTTCAAGGTAATCAAGGATCCATGGCGGTGTGTGAGCAGGTGTGGTGGCATCCAGTGTTCCATTGGTTTATTTTTAATTACTTTGAGTGAATATTGCATTATGTGGCGTTGGCAAACAGATTGGGGCTTCCTTCTCGAAGTGGAAGAGGATCCTGCCAACCACAATGATAATAATAATAATAATAATAATAATAATAATAATAATAATAATAATAATAATAAGGTTTCTGCTGAGGGATGTAGAACCTCACAAGCAGAAAGATCTCATCTGTTTTTGGCTTTTTTCCCCCTATAGGGTCAGCAGTTTTCTACGGTGGCAATTACACTCCCAGCTGCTGGTAGCCAAGCAGAAACCAACTTTATCGTCTATGCGTTGTGTGCTTTGCTTTTGAAGGTGAGGAAAGGTTGAAAAGAGATTGCATAAAAGACCTGGGCCTTTGGGGAATGAGGTCCTACATTTAGGCAACAAAAACAAAACACACAGTATATGTGGTGCATTGCTCAACAGTAGTATCTGTGAGAGGGATCTTGGAGTCCTAGTGGACAACCATTTAAATAAGAGCCAGCCGTGTGCAGCAGCTGCCAAAAAAGCCAACACAATTCTAGGCTGCATGAACAGAGGGAGAGAATCAAGATCACGTGAAGGGTTAATGCCACTTTATAAGGCCTTGGTAAGGCCACACTTGGAATTTCAGTTTTGGTCACCACGATGCGACCAAAGAGGGCAGAGAAGAGCGACAAAAATTATTAGGGGACTGGAGGCTCAAACATATGAAGAATGGTTTCAGGAACTGGGCATGGCAGGTTTAATGAAAAGAAGGACCTGGGGAGACATAATAGCACTCTTCCAATATCTCAGGGGCTGCCACAAAGAAGAGGGAGTCAAGCTGTTCTCCAAAGCACCACAGAGCAGAACCAGAAGCAATGGGTGGAAACTAAACAAGGAGAGAAGCAACTTAGAACTAAGGAGAAATTTCCTGACAGTGAGAACAATTAATCAATGGAACAGCTTGCCTCCAGAAGTTGTGAATGCCCCAATGCTGGAAGTTTTTAAGCAGATGTTGGATAACCATCTGTCTGAGGTAGTGTAGCGTTTCCTGCCTAAGCTGGGGGTTGGACTAGAAGACCTCCAAGGTCCCTTCCAACTCTTCTGTTGTTGTTGTTGTTGTTGTTGTTGTTGTTGTTGTTGTTGTTATTATTATGATGATGATGTCTTGGAGAACTTTCATTCTCTAGAGCAGTGTTCTTCAACTGTGACAAAACGTGTGGACTTCAACTCCCAGAATTCAACTCCTGTTGCTGGCTGGGGGAATTCTGGGAGTTGAAGTCCACGCATCTTAAGGTTGCCAAGGTTGAAAAACACTAGCCCAGGCTGCTTTTCTGGTCTGGCTTGGTGGAACTTCCCCATAAGAAAATTGGAGAGGACAACATTGTGACTTTTGTCATGCACTTTTGTCCAGACAGCTCCAGGCAGCCTTCATATTAAGATGAAAACTGAGTTGATTTTTAAAAAAACCTTTTCCACCAAGCCATATTTTACAGCATGTTGTCCGAAACTGCTGGAGCTCGAGAATTGATTAATAAATGAAAAAAAAAAACCCAACAATTTTACAAGGTGAAAAAAATAGCATCTCATTACTACAGAAGCGCTTCCACCACGGCTTAATTCTTTGTGGCACTATTGATTTTATTTGACCTTCTTAACTTCTGCCAAGTCCAGCTTAATTCTTGATATGCCGCCTGGCAGTTGTGTCATTTTGTTTTCTTGGCAGCAGTTGAAAGTAACTGACCATTGTCCTCTTGAAGGACAGGATCCTCTGCTACCTGTTGCCAGGATTGCTCATCTGTCATACCCATTATCTGACCCAAAGGGAAGCAGTTTAGTGCTCAAAAAAAGCCTTGTGCAAATTTCCACTGCCTTAGTCTTAGGCGTTAGAGTTGAACATGTTGGTTATGACCTATAAAGCCCTTCATGGCACCGGACAAGGATATCTGCGAGACCGCCTTCTTCCGCACGAATCCCAGCAACCGGTCAGGTCCCACAGAGTTGGTCTTCTCTGGGTCCCGTCGACCAAACAATGTTGTCTGGCGGGACCCAGGGGAAGAGACTTCTCTGTGGCTGCCCCGACCCCCTGGAATCAGCTCCCCCCAGAGATTAGAACTGCCCCTACCCTCCTTGCCTTTCGTAAACCCACCTCTGTTGTCAAGCATGGGGGAACTGAGACATCTCCCCCTGCCTATGTAGTTTTAGTGCATGATATGACTGTATGTATGTTTTTTATATTGGGGTTCCTTGCTTTTAGATTTTTAAATGTACAAGTATTATTTTAGATTTTGAATTATTAGATTTGTCAATGTATATTGTTTTTGTCACTGCTGTGAGCCGACTCGAGTCTGTGGAGAGGGGCGGCATACAAATCTAATAAATAATAATAATAATAATAATAATAATAATAATAATAATAATAATAATAATAATAATGTTCAGGAATGTGCAGAACCCTTGAGTTATCAAGGACATGCCCAGAGGAAAATGTGGGATTCCAGCAGATATCCAGGAGGTAGGAGTAATTATTTAGTCATATAAGACAGACACATTAAAGTGCATAAAATAGTGTTTAATTTTAAAAACAGCACAGACAAGTTAAACAGTCAATATCTATCAATACAATGTCTTTGTCTTACATATCAGGCATACGTTACAGTTTACAAATCCATCAAACTAGTACAGAATTTACTACATCAGTCACAGTGAATCAGCAGAAAGAACAGAGAGAGCAGAGAGACAGAATCATGCTCTCTGGCTCCCTCTTATGGTAATTTGCAACACTGCCTCTTGAAGCTATAGTACTTCAATACAAACATATATTCACTGTTAGCTTGTTTATATATTGCAAACCCAACTGTTTAATGAAGAATACTAACAGAACATAAGCTCTGATCCTCTTTGGAAGATACTCAGGGTGTAGGGCTTGCAAATAGCTGTAGGAGAGGTCACATTCTTAAAATATGCTGGGGAATTCTAGGAGTTGAAGTCCAAACATCTTGAAGGCTGGGAAACCTTGCCTTAGATGATCAAAAGACAAAAATGA
Organism: Erythrolamprus reginae; assembly: GCF_031021105.1. Classification (NCBI taxonomy): domain Eukaryota; kingdom Metazoa; phylum Chordata; class Lepidosauria; order Squamata; family Dipsadidae; genus Erythrolamprus; species Erythrolamprus reginae. Next base: position 1,964,610 of record NC_091958.1, read on the forward strand.
ATACATAATATCTCCCAAATTCCCTGTGGATGCTTTTGTTCCAGAGCATTGATCTCTTACATCTTCTGATCACCCAGCTAATGGTCTCCATCTTCCTGATAGACTGGGAGAAGCCGAAGGCAAAACCAACAACGAAAGGTTATCATTTATCATTGCTTTGGTTTATACCATGTTCATTGTATACATGGTCCAAAAAGAGTCTCCTCTGGTCTCCCTCTTTTTGCATCCTGGGTGGTGAATAAATGTCCAGAGACATTTGGGGTTTTGTCACATGGGGTTTCTCCAACTGACCGGGTGAGCAGGTCTGACCCACTGCGCTCGCTCTTAGCCTGGGTAAAGGATGCTGGGTAAAGGATGCTGCTCACCCCTAAACAAGGGCAGTGTCACATCACATAATTTGCTGTTGGGGAGGCAGAGGAGCGAACAGCAAAATCTCCAGGGGTCTCCAGAGTGCCAAGCCTTGCAATTGATCAAAAGCACATGAGAGGCACGTGCAGATTCCTCCAATAAAAGCTCATCTTTCTCTTTGCTTGCCTGGGCCCTCCTTCTCCACCCCACCCCATTGCAGGAGGTCCAGCCTCGTCCGTGAGTGCCTGGAGGACTTTTCTGATCGCCAACGAGTGGAATGAAATCCAGACACTCCGGAAGGTGCATCCTTCGCTTCAGCTGTTTGCAGTTGTGTTGCTTTTGGAGGTCAGTCGCAAGACACAGTGCGGGCCAAACTATGCTGAGCTCTGCTGATTTCTATCGGCAGCCCTGGGAAAGAGTCTGCAGGTCTAGAGAGTTAGCTCAATAGAGAAATTTAGAATCTCCTCTTGACGGCAGAAGCTCCTGTTTTCACTGGTCTGTTCTGGTGGTTTTTCTCCTCCATCCTCTTAGGGAAAAACCTGGCTGGACCAAACCGACAGCCTGTGCTTCCTTCGTGCCCTTGTCCAGTCCCTTTGGGAAGCCACCTAAAATTCTGATGTCCTTTCCTAGCCTGACATTTTCAGTCCAAACTGTATAGCTGTGGACTATAAATACTTACCCAGAGTCCCCTGGCGAGCCATAGATGAAGAGAAGGGGTCTCCACATGGGAATGATGTTGGCTTCTATTCATCCACAGGTTGTGGGACTGAAAAACCTTGCATCAAGAGACCTGGATGTCAATCTGCAGCCTGAACCAAATGCCTACCAAGCTCCCTGGAGCCCAATTCTTCGTTTTGGGATTGCTGCTTCTGTTTGGCTGGCGGTGGCCATTGTGCAGGTTCTCTCCTCTCCTCTCCCCTCTTATCTCCTCTCTTCTCTTCTCTTCTCCTCTTTTCTTTTCTTCTCTTCTCTCTTCTCCTCTCTTCTCTCCTCTCTTCTCTTTTCTTCTCTCCTCTCTTTTATTCTCTCCTCTCTTTTCTCCTCTCCTCTCTTCTCTCCTCTCTTCTCTCCTCTCCTCTCTTCTCTTCTCTTCCCCCTTCCCCCTTCCCATGGGTCTCACTCTGCTTTCCTAAATTCTATCTATTCCCCCAGTATTTTGCACAAAATGCAAACGCTATTCTTAGGTGGCACTTCAACATGCATTGACTTGTTCCAATTGATTGGAAGAAGCCAGCAGGGATTTTTGCAAGAAGGATCTCTGGATTCTCGTGGGGAGTTGATGTGTCTTATGGTTCCTCACGTATCCTTGGTTCTGTTGCAGATATTGGTGTCCGTTGGGTTCTATCAACGCTTTGTGGAGGACAAGATTCACCAGTTCATCGACCTTTGTTCCTTGAGCAATGTGAGTCAAACCCATACACCCAAAGTCAAGACCTCGGGTCAGATGGTTTGTTTCCCAACTCGGCCAATGCCAGATGTGGAGAGTTAGATTCCCAGGGTCATGGCTGACAATCTTGAGAGCAGAAGTGCAACACACATCTGGGTGAGACTATCGGAGGGAAGATACTAGATCCTGGATTCTTCTTTTCTGCGCTTCTCTTACCCACTCCTCCGTTTAAGCGCTACCTACTTTCCTGCCTCTCGAGGTCAGATCTCAGCTCAGACGAAGATGTTGCAACCTGCTCTTACATTTCCAAGGAAAGCGGGCGGCGATAATGTAGTGCACCTATTAATAATGCTGTGATAACGAGGACATGGGGAGTTCTAGATGAAAAAGCCCATAGTTGGGGGCTCCCCCCTCCCCCCCAATGTTTGCTGAGCGAGGCTAATTTGCCCTTCAGGATATCTTAATTTGCACTTTTTGCGTGGCCGAATGTTCATTAGGAAATTCTTTCATTTTTAAAGCCCCTTGCAGCTGATTTGTGCCCGCTTTTAATTGCTTGCCTGAGGGATTCTGCTGCAAGTTTTAAGCCTTTGCTCTGAGCCATTAAAAAAAAAACACATTTACATTGCTTTAAAGGCCGGTTTTTAAAAGGTGTTCCAAGCCACTCTGGGAGGGAAATGTATTAATTCTTAAAATAAGCCAGATGCGTTTGAAAACGTCCTTGTTTCTCTATAATGAAATATCCTTGTTTCTCTATAATGAAATATCCTTGTTTCTCTATAATGAAATATCCTTGTTTCTCTGTAATGAGGACCTTTCGTTGTAACCCCTGCAGGTGTCAGTCTTCATTTTGACACACAGATGTTATGGATTCTACATCCATGGGAGAAGCATCCATGGACATGCAGATGTGAGCTTGGAAACTATGCTGCATTATCTCAGGAAGGAGGAGGTAATAATAATAATAATAATAATAATCATCATCATCATCACCATCATCATCATCGGAATTGACAAAATCTCCATCTGTCAATTGCAAAACGCCGCTTTACTGGGATCGGCAAACATAATTCGCCGCTACATCACACAGTCCTAGGTGCTTGGGAAGCGCCCGACTGGTGATGAAATACGAAATCCAGCATAGTGATCTCGTTTGCTGTGTTGTATTAACATAATAATAACAGCAGCAGCTAGAGAAATTTTCGAAATACGAAGATCTGAAAATCAAGCTGCAACGACTCGGCATAAGCCCGTGAAAGTGGTCCCAGTGGTCCTTGGCATGCTGGGCGCAGTGCCCAAGGATCTCAGCGGACATTTGAAAACCATTGGAATTGAGAAAATCTCCATCTGTCAATTGCAAAATGCTTCTTTACTGGGATCGGCACACATAATTCGCCGCTACATCACGCAGTCCTAGATCTAAGTAGTAGATCCTTGGAACAAACTTCCAGCAGACGTGGTTGGTAAATCCACAGTAACTGAATTTAAACATGCCTGGGATAAACATATATCCATTGTAAGATAAAATGCAGGAAATAGTATAAGGGCAGACTAGAGGGACCAGGAGGTCGTTTTCTGCCGTCAGTCTTCTTTGTTTCTAGGTGCTTGGGAAGCGCACGACTGGTGATAAAATACGAAATCCAGCATAGTGATCTAATTTGCTGTGTTGTATTGTTGAAATAATAATAACAACAACAACTTTTCCTTTCTTCCCAGGACAACCTTTGCCCCCTGAGGGGCTTGGAGCCCAATTCGGAGGTACAGACCTTCGAGGTGTTTCTCACTGACCGGACTCGGACGTTCTATGACAGAATTCTCCTCTCATTAATGGAGGTAGCAGACCTTGCAATATTTTCTTCTTAATTGCTTTTTCAGAAACGCTGCCCAAGCTTCCTTAAGAATGATTTAGCCACCCTTCAGGGCACAGGTACTCGGTGATCCATTTCATAAAGGCCCGTTTCCTTATCTGCCGCCCCCCCAGAGATGATGGGGCAGAAATTCCCCCCCACTTCATCTCAGCCAAAGGCCGAGACATTCCCAATGAATGTCGGTGTGAGTGCACAAAGTCTGTCTTGAAACTCAAAACATTTTTCTCCTTAGAAGATACAAAGTGCAGAAAACAAACCCTTAAGAGACAGCATGGAAAAATGTTTAACAGGGATGAAAAGAAAGGAGGAGAGAGACGGAGATCATGAGACAAACGTTAAGTCTCCCGAAAGCTAAGATGAGGAGATATGGCAAAGCATATGTAGCTTCACTGTGACTACGGAGGGAGACGAGGGAAGACCAGTATGTTGACTGCGTCTAAAAATGTTAGCAGCGGTTAGCAGGAAACCAAATAAAGGTGTCACTTAAACACATTACACTCCAATCATGCTGATAAGTTGCTTGTGTTTTTTCAGCAAAAATGTGCCAAATATTGCAAACAACCATCCAGGCAGAGAGTTGGGGGGTACAAAATGTTTACTTCTTCCTGGTGGGGGGGAGGGCTAACAGAAAATATTTGAGAAGCACTGAACTAATAGAACACCGAATTTATTATTATTATTTATTAGATTTGTATGCTGTCCCTCTCCAAGGACTCGGAGCGGCTCACAACAAGAAAAAAACCAGTACAAATCCAATATTATTTTTTTTTTAAAAAAAGTTTAAAACCCTTAACATAAAACCAATCATACATCTCATGTAGACCATACATAAAGTGGAAACAGCCCGGGGGAATCAATTTCCCAATGCCTGACGGCAGAGGTGGGCTTTGAGAAGTTTGTGAAAGGCAAGGAGGGTGGGGGCAGTCCTAATCTCCAGGGGGAGTTGATTCCAGAGGGTCGGGACCACCCCAGAGAAGGCTCTTCCCCTGGGCCCCGCCAGACGACATTGTTTCATCGACGGGACCCGGAGAAGGCCAACTCTGTGGGACCTAACTGGTCGCTGGGATTTGTGCAGCAGAAGGCGGTCTCGGAGATATTTTTGTCCAATGCCATGAAGGGCTTTATAGGTCATAGCCAACACTTTGAATTGTGACCGGAAACTGATCGGCAACCAATGCAGAATTGCAATATTGTGATATCGTTTCCTTCTGTCATGTCCGTGGCATCGTGTATGCACTTAAGAAGCAACCATTGTGATGCAATGACATACATATTGTCACATCTCATGCTGGTGAACTCAATCTCCTTTTAGTTCTGAAGCGCTCTTTCCATGTTAGCTTGGAAGCGAACCCCGTGCCGCATGAATTAGAAGGTGTAATTTTTCCAAGGGGACAAAATTGTTGTAAAAGCAGCACTGAGACACTCCTGGGGAGAATAGGGCGAATTAATTAGCAATTGATTATTAATGTGCAGGTGAGAGGGGGCACAGCTAGCCTGAAGCAGTAAGAAGGCAGCTTCTACTAAAAGGTGTAGTAGCTCTGTGTCGCCTCCACCCACCCTCCTTCATTGATGGGGATTGTTGAAAGTTAGAGCTACGGAAAAAATCTTTAGGTTACGGAGAAAAATGATAAAAGAGTGGCAAAAACATTGTGCATGTTTGTTTGTTTTTTGTCCAGCGTGATCAGAGAGAAAAATAGCAATTCCCACCTACACATAGAAGCGTTTAATACTGGATTTATTGTGCCAGGGGTTTTGTGCCTTAACGGGACCTCTTCAAATGCTGCGTAGCCAAGCGTGGAAACAGATGCTCCTATAAATCTATCTAGCTCTTGGGTGCCACAAAACCCTGTTTTTATTGAACTTTCTGGGTTTAGCCCCTTCAAGGAACAGCGGCTGAGCACAGCACAACCTCTTTTCTCACTTTGTACTTCACTTTCTAATTGAAAATTCCCTCCGGGGTTAGAGATGAGTTCTCAGACACGGGCAGGTGAAAATTGAACTGACATTTCTCCCTGCCGAAGGGAAGATTCAAGTCAAATAAATCAATTTTTCCACCTCCCTTTTCGCCAGTGCCTACCAAGGGGCAGGTTTGAACTTTTAAAGTCCATGAATGTTCTCCTTGTAGCACCAGAGAGGACTCCATAGACGCCCCGATCTTCATGAACAGAGGATGAAAGGCTACCATGCTCTGAATTGGTTCCTGGTCTCCTTCTTGGAACATGTGAGTCCTCTTCAGCCACCTTTGAGTAAACTGCTTCTGTTCTGCCGGCGTGTTTCAACCGCCCGTAATTACAGGGTAATTAGTCCAGGAAGACACACACCACACGATAAAAGGAAAACCCAAAAGTTTTTATAAACAGAAAAACAGAAACAGCTCCCTTTTTAAATGTCAAAGGGATTTTCTGGTACACACAAGGCACAGGTGAAATGCAATCATATTGCTCACCCAATAACTGGGAAATTGAGTTCAATTCTAAAGTCCAGAGAGTCCACACACACAATCCTGAACAGCAAAAAACCACGATCTTGACGAAACAATGAATCAGATAAACTGCCTTGAAGCTAACACACCAGGCTGCACTTTTATCTGTAGCACTAATTACAGCAGCCCCACCCAACCACAGGTGGCCTCATTTTCTCTTGTAATAATCCTTCAGTTGTTGTCTCCTATGCATCACTCTACGCATGCGTGGATGTGTCATTAATTGTTGTTCAGAATCCAAGGATAATACAGATGATTGATCTCCTCCTGGGCTGTCTACAAAACTCCCCTCTTCCCTGTCACTCACGCTTCCTTGGTCAGAGGAGACTTCGTCGGCAGATTCTACTGGGAGCAAAACAGGCCTGCGGCAGGTGGATGTCTCCCCCACATCCACCTCCACATTCCTTGGGGCAGGAGCTGGGCCAGAGCTAACCACAACTAACTGATTCCAGGGCTGGTGATTTGTTCGCTGTCATTCTCTTGAGCTGAGCATCTGGGAAAGAGCTCTAAAAATGATATAACGGAACTGGAAAAGGTGCCAAAAAGGGCAACAAGAATGATCAAGGAAATGAAGCAACCAGGTTGCAATGCCTTGGTCTCTTCAGCCTTGAAAGGCGGCGTTTAAGAGGTGACTCGATCGAAGTGTATAAAATCATGCACGGGATAGAAAAGGTGGATAGAGAAAAAAAATCTGTTCTCTATCCCACAATACTAGGATGAGGGGGCCCTCCCTAAAGCTCACAGGTAAGAAAGTGAGGACAAATAAAGGGAAATGTTTCTTCACCCAGAGGATCCCAGAAGAGGTTGTGACAGCTTTCAGCCTGGAGAGCTTCAAGGCAGGATTAGACAGATTCATGGATGCCAAGTTTATCATAGGTGGTTATTGAAATGGATGTCCAAGTGCCTCCTCTATGTTGGTTGAGGCAAGCAGGATTCCCTTGGGTACCATTTGCTGGGGGTCAATGGAAAGGGAGGGTCTTGCCTTCTCTTTCTGCTCAAGATCCTCAAGGACAATTGGTGGGCCACTGGGTGACACAGAATTCTGGACTCGATGGGCTTTGTCCTGATTCAGCATGGCTCTTCATAGGTTCTTAATGGCTTGAGGCCAAAGATAGTCAACAGGATCTTTATTAATTATTTTCATATAAAAACTAACAGACAAAATAAACAAACACAGACACATGTAAAACAATCCTATGATGAAAGTAAAGTAAATACATATATCCCCATCTTCTCAAAGACGAATGTTTTACAAAAAAGAAAGAAAAGATAAAGTGAGGGGGGAAATGGTCACTATTCTGTTGATTTATCATTATTATACAGTCATTGTATTTGTATTTCTTTCCTTTACTCTTTATTGTTAATTACAACAAGTTTTTAAATTCAATAACCATATTTCCGTTTTGTACAGGTAGAGCATGAATTAAAACTCTTTTTGAAACATATTTAGGCTCATCGGTGAAGAAGAAAGGAAGAATAATAATAATATTGACAAACTAACTGATTTTTAAAAGTTGACAAAATCACCACCAGTCAATTGCAAAAGGCAGCGTGACTCGGAACGTTACATCCTGTGGGGAGACCTTGAATCCTGTCAAACAACCATATCTGCCAAGCCCAGATGCTCGGGAAGGATTCGCTGGTTGGATAAAACTGCCCAATCCAATCCAAACATCTGTCTGACTGTGCAATGAAGCATAATGTGCACTGTCTTACTCTGGATAAGATGTCCTCTCTACAGAATCGTTTCCCTTTTAATCGGTCCCTTCTCTAACCACTTCTCATTCTGTCCCCATCCTTTAGCGGTACATAGATATGGACTACATAGTGAAGGATAAGTTTTTCTCCGAGAGGATCCTGGACTTGGAGTTTCAGGAGCAGGGAGATCTCTCGATTCTCTATAACGGTACTCAGCGTGTTCCTTTCTATGGGGATCTAGTTTGTTTGTTTTAAAAAAAATATTTTTATTAAATTGCATAGACAAACATGACATACATAACATGCAACACTTAGTGGAGCTACAGTCGCTCCGCTCAGAGTAGAAGTCATCTTTATGTTTAAGCATTAAAAAAAAATGAAAAGAAAAAATCTCGTCTATAAAATAGTTAAAATATCAATTATAAAGTGGTAAATAAGAACACATCTAAAATATTTAACAACATATGTAAACATTTTAAAATTCTAACTTAAATTGAGCTAAAATAAAGGGGGGGAAAGGAAGAAAAAAAGACGAAAGAATAAGGGTAGAAGAAAAAAGGAGTTCACATTTATATTGTGAGTAATCATCATCTACTACAGTATAACTATTAAATGCTGATATGTTTAAAGTAAAATAACAATAAAATTATCTCTTTTTCTTTGTATCCCATCAAATACAGTGATACCTTGTCTTACAAACTTAATTGGTTCCGAGACGAGGTTCTTAAGGTGAAAAGTTTGTAAGATGTAACAAAGTTTTCCATAGGAATCAATGGAAAAGTGATTATTGCATGCAAGCCCAAAATTCACCCCTTTTGCCAGCCGAAGCGCCCATTTTTGTGCTGCTGGGATTCCCCCGAGGCTCCCCTCCATGGGAAACCCCACCTCCGGACTTCCATTGCCAGCAAAGCACCTGTTTTTGCGCTGCTGGGATTCCCCTGCAGCATCACAAAAACACGGAAGTCCGGAGGTGGGGTTTCCCATGGAGGGGAGCCTCAGGGGAATCCCAGCAGCACAAAAACGGGTGCTTCTCTGGCAACGGAAGTCTGGAGGCGGGGCCTCCCAAAGGCGGCGGTGGGTTTGTAAGGTGAAAATAGTTTGTAAGAAGAGGCAAAAAAATCTTAAACCCCAGGTTTGTATCTTGAAAAGTTTGTATGACGAGGCGTTTGTAAGACGAGGTATTACTGTATATACCTTTTGCCAAACATCATGTTTGGGGATCTAGTTTTAAGGGGTGGCTCACATAATCCAGGCTGTAGATGGAGGAGAGGTTGTACCATTAGAATTATCCTGCATGATGGTCTGAGCTTTGTCTCTGGTGACTTTCTCCTTCAGATGACGGTGCGTTGTTCAGCCGTACTCTCTTCTATGGGCACGAGCTACTGCTCCTTCTCTTTGAAACCCTCCTGTTCTGCGCTGTGGATTTCGGGGCACAGAATTTTGTGCTCTCAACAGTGGTTACCTTCGTTGTGCAGAAGGTAAAAGTTTCGCGATTGAGAGGAAATAGTACGAGGGTCGCCCAGAAAGTAATGCACCACATTTTTTTTCTCCAACAATTATTTATTGAACACTGTGAAACTTACACACAAGAAAGAATGATGTTTCTTCTACACTCCCTATTTTTCCACATAATCTCCGTCCCATTTTATGGCCTTTCTCCAGTGAGACACAAGGGCGTGTTGGCCCTGTTGGTACCACTCCTTGTTCTGGTCACAAAGCCATTTCTGCACTGTGTGAATCACCTCTTCGTCATCCTCAAAATGTCTTCTGCGACTAACAGTACTTCTGTCGACTGCAGATTCTCCATAAACTGTACACCTGAGGTCTTCAAACTTGGCAACTTTAAGACTTGTGGACTTCAACTTCCAGAATTCTCGGAGAATTCTGGGAGTTGAAGTCCACAAGTCTTAAAGTTACCAAGTTTGAAGACCCCTGCTGTACACAAACGTTTGTGAATGTTCCCAACAGTTTCTCTCCGTAGTGAGAAATTCAATGACGACACACTGCTTATAACATACATCACTTACAGCCGCCAATTCGAAACACTGCTGCAGCTACGCACACTCTCCTGACAATTCAAATAGTGTATATCTAAAGTTTTGCATTTGTACCAATACTGTTCGCTGAGAAAAAAAATGGGGTGCATTGCTTTCTGGGCGACCATCGTAGAACATACTCTGGAAGTGCAGTTCCATAGGTTCTTTTTTCATTTATTTATGTCAGAAGCATCACAATTAAAATAAGGCATACTAAAATTAAAATATAAAATACAAAATTAAAAAATGTACAGGTTAGAAAGCCTTGGCCAGAAACTAGCAACATTAACAGTGTTCTGGTTCTAGGTCTTTAAGTGGACCCTGATAAGGACACAAGGGGTTCCATACTAATCTTGGGAGATTAGTATGTGGTGCATTACTTCCTGGGCGACCCTCGTAGAAAAATGCCATTCCCTTCATTTTCTTAAAATGAGGCACAGTGTAGCACGAGGAGGATAAATTTTGTCCCCCAAAGTTTGCTTTTGATTCATCGAAAGATCAGCTGCCATGCCCTGCATGAGTGATAACGCAGCTCCTGGGAGTGTTAAAGGCATGAGTAAGATGTGAGATTGAATCTGGCAATCTGGCTCAAAATGTCATGTGTGAATTGAGGAAGCTGTGAGGGCGATTTTATGTCCAACCGGCATGCACTCGGCCAGCCGCACAATGCTAACCCAGAGCTACCAACACCAGCTTGAATGGTGGCATACAGGGCCAGCGGTCTAGCAAAGTGGCTCTCGTGGAGTTAATTTGCTTTTTCCTGTCCATTTTGGAAGAGAAGGAAGATGAGGGTCAGCTGCAGTGAGGGCAAAACAGAGGCCTGTCTGTTTTTCAGCTTGTGCAAATGATGCGCGACACGCTTGGAAGGAGAAATCTAGCCGAGAAGACCTTAGTGGATAAACAGTTCCTGATCTAAGAGCCATCACCGAAGAAGAGATACTGCTGGCCGGACTACTGATAAGCTTGGAAAGAATCCCATCTTAAGAAGCTTCCTCTTTTGGAGAAAAAAAATGTCTGAGTGGTTCTTATTTCCAGGATTCTCACTCAAAGCATGAGAAAGAGTGTGGATTGGTGGGGAGGAGTATTTTCCCAGGGGACTGCGAAGACCTGTTGCCTCTGCTTCAAAGTTTGGATGGCCATGTGCTTCTGTTTGCAAGCTCAGCACATTCCCAGTAAAATTACAGAGAATCCTCGATTTACAACCATTTTTTTCGTGATTGTTCCAAGTTACGACGACACTAAAAATAAAGCGATTTGTTTCTTTACAATTTATGGCTGAACTGCTGCTATGGCAGCTGGGGAATTCTAGGAGTTGAAGTTCACAAGTTTTAAAGTCACCAAGTTGGAGACCCCATGCTCTACGATGGACTGGTGTTAAGGTATTCCTGAACTGGGAGAGCCATGTTTACAAGGTTAGCCAATGAATAGGCATAGCAACTAAGTCGTCCAATAGGAGCTAACCATATATAAGTCTGTGCAGAGAATCGAAACTGAAAAATTAAGCTTAAGGTTGGGCATGGCTCAGCCCACTCTGTTCACTCTGAACTCTGCTAAAATGAAACATACATACATACATACATACATACATACATACATACATACATACATAATGTTTATAAAGAACTTAATGAATCCAGCTGAATCAGTCATCTGTGTGTGCTTTTGGTTTTGATTTTTATGCAACAAACTCTAATAACTGGAAACCTGCATTCTTGAAAACCTCTATGTTATGTATAGCTTTTGAAAATATGATCTCTATGGACATTTCCTAGACAAAAATAAAAGGATGCACTTGAAAACAAAGGCTTTTATTGTGATGTCAAGTTTGGGAGGGTACTGGGGGGGGTACATGGGGGGGTACAGGTGGAGGGTACTGAGCTGGAGGAAAATAATAGCAATAGAAATAGCACTTATATACTGCTTCACAGTGCTTTTACAGCCCCCTCTAAATGGTTTACAGAGTCAGCATATTGCCCCCAACAATCTGGGTCCTCATTTGACCCACTTCGGAAGGATGGAAGGCTGAGTCAACCTTGAGCCTGGTGGGATTTGAATTGGTGAACTACAGCTAGCAGTCAGCAGAAACAGTTTGCAGTACTGCACTCTAACCACTGCACCACCATGGCTCAACCTTAAAGGGGCAAAGAAATTTGGCCAAGAAATAATAAAAAAGAAGGTCTAAATTCACAAATGGAGAAACTCGTCAGGGGGTCCTGCTGGCTACTTGCCAGACCTGGGGGTGTTTAGCAATGCTAAAATCTTGGGTTTCCTCCTCTTCAGATGTTTCTTCAGTATCCACAAATGTCAGTTTCTGGAGCGTGCTAGGGACACTCTAGAGGTGGACAAAGAGAACCGTGGTTACATTTAGGTGAGCACAAGCCACAATTGCCGTAATGACCACAACCAAGGCCGTGTTTTGACCCTGGGAGCCGTTCCTCCCCTTCCCCCCAAAAAACATCTCGTCTTATGGGTACACCATGTTGGGCAAAAGCTCTCTTGGGTATCTCCATCACTCCAGGACCTGCAATACAGGTGGTAATCCTTGGAACAAACTTCCAGCAGACGTGGTTGGTAAATCCACAGTAACTGAATTTAAACCTGCCTGGGATAAACATATATCCATCCTAAGATAAAATACAGGAAATAGTATAAGGGCAGACTAGATGGACCAGGAGGTCTTTTTCTGCCGTCAATCTTCTAGGTTTCTGTTTCTATTTATGACTCTAATTCAACCCTTGTCATTGTGAGACATCTCTTGAGTTTTTGCCCTGTTTTGCAACCTTCCTATCCACTGTTGTTAAGTGAACCATTTCAGTTAAGTTAGTGACATGATTGTTTGAGTAAAGTGACACAAAAAATTTACAATGAAAAGGAGGATGAAAAAAATTAGGAAAAAAGTACAACGTAAATAAATAAAACATGTCATCACGAATAAATAAAATTAATAATTAAATCTAAAACTTGAAGAACAAAAGCGATAAAACCTATAAACCTATATTTAAATTATTTTACACTTGTGGTGAAAACAGGGCTGTATAAAATTGAATTTAATGAATTCATAAAATGTGAACTGTACTTACCTGAGTGTAATATGCACTGAGAAAGAAATAATTTTGTATTTCCATTAGAAGTAAACATGAAATATAATGTAAATATAGGTTTGAAAGCTTTTATTCTGGTTTGAAAGCTTTTGTGGTGGAGCAAGCATTGGTTCCTAGTAGGCCTTCTTGCCAATCAGCCTTTGACGAGCAGCAGCTGGGGATGGGTGGAGACCAGAAAGCTGCTCCAAGCAGGGGACCAACAGTTGCAAGAGCTGCCCTCTTAATTCTTTGCATTGCATTTCTTGGTGGGACCTGAGACTGTGGATGAAGGTTGGTTTCCTGGCTCTGCCTCTTGTTTGTTGCACTTTGGGGAGGAATTTAACTCCTTTTCTTCCATAAAACCTATTTTTGCCTTCTGGGTTTCTTTTCTGTGGCCCACAGAACTGGGTACTTTGTGCAGGGCAGGCTGTATCTATGTAATCGTTAATCCCCAAAGTGCTTTTCTTCCAAAAGGCCACTGGACCTTCTGGTTTTTCTTTGAAGACCTTTCAGTCAGAGGTAAAGAAGCTTCTGAGGAGAAGCGAAATGTCTTCAAAGAAAAAAACTCAGAAAAGTCCAGTTGCCTCTTGAAAAAAGCACCTTTGGGATAACATTTAAATACCGTATGTTAAAGGGTTAAATAAGGTTCAGGAGGGAAGTGTTTTTAATAGGATAGTGAACTTACTATATCTTCTTTTATATTCTTTCTTAGATATATTTTACTATGAATATCTCCTCTATAACCTTCATCATGTATTTTACTGTGTGTGTGTGTGTGTGTGTGTGTTACACCAGGGTGATTCGACACAAAAATATGTAACCCTTCCCTGGTGCAGAGCTGAAGGGATTGTATATGGCAGCTTAGAGGATAATTCTGTTCCTTACAAGGCAAAGGTTGCAGGTTCAAGTCCCAGTGGGTATGGCTAGCTGATAAGGCCAAAATAAGGCCGAAATAGATCTATCCTAGTCTCCCTTAATTTTCAAATTCAGCAAAAAACATGTGACACACACACACACACATATATACACCCACTAAAACCCTCATTGTATATTGGACAAAATAAATAAGTAAATAAAAATAAATCAACCCAAGAACAAGGGGGCACAACCTGAGGTTCGTTGGGGGGAAAGATTAGAAGTAAGGTAAGAAAATATTATTTCACTGAAAGAGTAGTAGATGCTTGGAACAAACTTCCAGCAGACGTGGTTGGTAAATCCACAGTGACTGAATTTAAACATGCCTGGGATAAACATAGATCCATCCTAAGATAAAATACAGGAAATAATATAAGGGCAGACTAGATGGACCAGGAGGTCTCTTTCTGCCCTCAATCGTCTATGTTTCTATGTTTATTGTCCTATATTTTGGAATGCCAGATTATGCCCTCCTGCCCTTTCTTAGGGATTTTCCTTTCCCGTAGTCCTCCTTGCTCACCTGTTGTGCTCCTGTGGACCATGGAAGGCTGGAAATTGGGTTGGTGGCAGTGGCTGGCTTGGAGTCAGGGAACCTTCCGGAAGCAAGTTGTATTTTTGCTTTGAAATCCTGTCAAGGCAAGAATATCACTGGCCATAAGTCACTTTTCCAGGGACTTGTAACTTTGAACAGTCACTAAATGAAGGTTGTAAGTCAAGAACTGCCTTTAATTTGTGTGTGTGTATTTTAATTCCCAATCAGAAACCATGAAAATTAGAGTGGCGTCTTTTTGTGCACAGGTTGGTGAGGGAAGTTTAGCCAGGCACCTTTGTGCTGTTGGAGAAATGACCCACAAATGGACACCCACCAATTCTTTCTGTTTCCCCACTGTTCGGTACCTCAAAATCTTTTTCTGCGTCGTAGTTTTTCAGAGTTTGGAATGCCTGGGAATAAACCTCCAGAGCTTTTGCATGGAACGACATCTCGATGCCGATAAAGTCCAAGAAGATCTTCTGCAAGGTAAAAGAACATCAGGACAATCGAAATGTCGATCTTGATCGTCTTTTGAATTCCCCTAAGAAAATTCTCTTTGTGAATAACGGCCGGCACATATTTTTCTCAGCTTCACTAAAACTGGGCTGAATAAGTCATTTGGGAAGTGTGTTTTTCCTGCTGAAGTTTGGTGAGTGAAAATTGAAAAACCCAAACGCCTTGGAATATACTGTACATTTGTTCTTGCTTAATGCTACTGTAATCTCGAGGTCAAAATAACAGTCTGCAAGCAGCTGAAAATAGAGGAAACAAATTGCAGAAAAATATAAATCAATCTTCCTTCGTTCCTTCGTTCCTTCGTTCCTTCGTTCCTTCGTTCCTTCGTTCCTTCGTTCCTTCTTCCCTTCTTTCCTTCTTCCCTTCTTTCTTTCCTTCCTTCCTTCCTTCTTTCCTTCCTTCCTTTCCTTCCTTCCTTCCTTCCTTTTCCTTCCTTCCTTCCTTCTTTCCTTCTTCCCTTCTTTCCTTCTTTCCTTCCTTCCTTCCTCCCTTCTTCCCTTCTTCCCTTCTTCCCTTCTTCCCTTCTTCCCTTCTTCCCTTCTTCCCTTCTTCCCTTCTTCCCTTCTTCCCTTCTTCCCTTCTTTCCTTCTTCCCTTCTTCCCTTCCTTCTTTTCTTCCTTCCTTCCTTCCCCTCTATCTCTATCTGCAAGAGCTACCATAGATAGAGAACGCATGTAGTACATTATTTCTTTTCAAATGTTCTTCCTCTCAGTTTCTAATTTGCAAATTTCCTTTAGCAGCTTCACTAACTTTCCTTCATTGAAGTGAAGCTGAATATTGAATTTTGTATTCATTTTCCCCACCTCCAGCAATAGTCAAATCCAGTAATAATCAATCATTGCAGTATTTATGATTAGGTCAATACATTTAGGGTTAATTATAGCAATATGGATTTTTCTGTTTTTACGTGAGACTTCCCACAGTGGTCTTTCATGCTCTTTTTGCTGCATTATGTTTCATTCTAATCCTTTGCAGAAGACAATAAAATATTTGATGTTTTATAAGATGCCCAGAGTAATTTTGGAGTTAGGCGCTCTTAATCAAGAATTTTTTAAAAAAATAATAATTTTCAGCAAATAGGATTCCTCTAGATTTGTTTGCTTGATTTAATTTGCAATTTTAAAATACAGCTATTGGGTCTATTTTAAAAAAAACACCAACACCTCTCTCTGTTGCTCTCTGTATTTATATTGTGCATTTTCACAAGGATGTACTCAGCCCCATTTCAATGTGCTTTCATTTAGAATAGAATAGAATAGAATTCTTAATTGGCTCTCAGTGCACATAAAAGAAAAGATAGAATAGAATAGAATAGAATAGAATTCTTTATTGGCCAAGTGTGATTGGACACACAAGGAATTTGTCTTTGGTGCAGATGCTCTCAGTGGACATTATTATTATTATTATTTATTAGATTTGTATGGCGCCCCTCTCCGGAGACTCGGAGCAGCTCACAACAGCAAAACACAGTACAAATCTGATGATTAAAAAACAGTTAAAACCCTTAATATAAAACAGTCGTGCATCCCAGACAAACCATACATAAAACGAAACGGCCTGGGGGAATCAATTTCCCCATGCCTGATGGCAGAGGTGGGTTTTAAGGAGTTTTTGAAAGGCAAGGAGGGTGGGGGCAATCCTGATCTGTGGGGGGGAGTTGGTTCCAGAGGGTCGGGGCCACCACAGAGAAGGCTCTTCCCCTGGGTCCCGCCAGACGACATTGTTTTGTCGACGGGACCTGGAGAAGGCCGACTCTGTGGGACCTAATCGGTTGCTGGGATTCGTGCAGCAGAAGGCGGTCCCGAAGGTATTCTGGTCCAATGCCATGTAGGACTTTATAGGTCATAAACAACACTTTGAATTGTGACCGGAAACTGATCAGCAACCAGTGCAGACTGCGGAGTGTTGACGAGACGTGGGCATATCTGGGGAAGCCCATGACTGCTCTCGCAGCTGCATTCTGCATGATCTGAAGTTTCCGAACACTCTTCAAAGGTCGCCCCATGTAGAGAGCATTACAGTAGTCGAACATAAATGGGATCTTAGTCTCCACCAACTGCACACATGATTCAGAGTCTGAAAAGCTTTTGAAGCAGCTCCTAAACACATTACCTGGATATCTTTTAACTTCTGCTTCTGGAATTCCTCCACGGTTTCTTCAAGCTGTTGGGAGGTCCGGCTTGCGTCCACCGAAGCTTTGTGTGCTTGAGATTCAACCTGTCCAAAAACGGGTGGAAGGAACGTGGATGAGATGGTTGCCAGGAACCCAGGGAGATATTGATGGGGAAGGGGCGCCACATCGTCACCGCTTTCCCCATCAATGGTCTCTGACACATAGAACACCAAACTTTATTAAGTGACGTGACTCTATTGGTGACTGTGCCCGCACTGTGTATTAGGAGTGGGTCACTCAGTATATATCTCCTCCTCAGCTTATGAACTTACATGAACGATAGAAAGTATCAGATGTGATTAATTTCCTGGCCCATCATAAAACCTCTGGAGAAAATGTGCAGAAGAGATACTTTGTAAGAGCACATTTAAATTACAGTGGTACCTCTACCTACGAACGCCTCTACTTACAAACTTTTCTTGATAAGAACCAGGTGTTCAAGATTTTTTTGCCTCTTCTCAAGAACCATTTTCCACTTACAAACCCGAGTCTTCGAAACTGTAACTGGAAAAGGCAGGGAGAAGCCTCTGTGGGGCCTCTCTAGGAATCTCTTGGGAGGAAACAGGGCCGGAAAAGGCAGGGAGAAGCCTTCGTGGGGCCTATCTAGGAATCTCTTGAGAGGAAACAGGGCTGGAAAAGGCAGGGAGAAGCCTTCGTGGGGCCTATCTAGGAATCTCTTGAGAGGAAACAGGGCTGGAAAAGGCAGGGAGAAGCCTTCGTGGGGCCTATCTAGGAATCTCTTGGGAGGAAACAGGGCCGGAAAAGGCAGGGAGAAGCCTCTGTGGGGCCTCTCTAGGAATCTCTTGGGAGGAAACAGGGCTGGAAAAGGCAGGGAGAAGCCTCTGTGGGGCCTCTCTAGGAATCTCCTGGGAGGAAACAGGGCTGGAAAAGGCAGAGAGAAGCCTCTGTGGGGCCTCTCTAGGAATCTCCTGGGAGGAAAGAGGGCCGGAAAAGGTGGGGAGAAGCCTCCGTGGGGCCTCTCTAGGAATCTTCTGGAGGAAGCACCTTCCCCAATCGCACACATTATTTGCTTTTACACTGATTCCTATCGGAAAAATTGCTTCTTCTTAAAAACGTTTCTACTTAAGAACCCGGAAATGGAACAAATTAAGTTCTGAAGTAGAGGTACCACTGTACTATGCTTTAGCTCCAGAAGTTCCTGAAAGAAAGTCAAATGCTTTTTCATGGATCAATTTGAATTTGAGCCTTAGTGGTGTCTTTTGGCCAAACCTCTCCAACCTGGTAGCCCTCTAAGAGTTTTGTCTGGAAATTATGGAAATATCCCCTATCTAGAAGTGACATAAAGTTAATGAAATTGGTAGCATCTGCCTTATCCGGAGGTCTTTTGACACCTCTCCTTATTGGAAAAGCAATTTCTTCAAAAAGAAATGGTTGAACTTCTCTTGTGAATATACCCTTCTGGGACCTTTTGTCCAGTGGAATTTATTCTGGGGAATGGCTCTTGTATTAAGGATCTCCATCTGTGTCTTTATTCCGACAATACTGCTGGGTCTTTGGTGGTCTTCTACAAGAAAAGAAACCCCTTACCTGTGACTGAAGATGATAGTCAAGGCAAAACACTGAATAGGAAACCGCATTGAAACTTTTTTTATATAGTAGCAGTTCTGGTTGGGATGGAGTCTGTCTTAACAAAGCTAAGCCATCGCTAAAATAAATGGTTCCTTTAGAACAAACTCATACATCATGCTTTGCAATGTGCTGGCTCTTTCAGGTCGCTCGTGAGGCTGATCTTTGAGGAGGGGAAGGAAGACTAGATCAGAAACAGCCTTTCTTTGGATAATGCGGCCTTTGAACTGGGGTCTGCTCTCTTCTGAACTAAAATGGATAACATTTATTGTTAGATGATCAGGAGTAAACTGTGCTACTCTTAAGTTACAAAGGTTATACAGAGGAATAGGTGTAGGTGGAAGATACCCAGCTAATAACCCAGAGATATGAGTAGTACTACATAGAAACACTACATAGAAACATAGAAGATTGACGGCAGAAAAAGACCTCCTGCTCCATCTAGTCTGCCCTTATACTATTTCCTGTATTTTATCTTACAATGGATCTATGTTTATCCCAGGCATGTTTAAATTCAGTTACCGTGGATTTACCAACCACGTCTGCTGGAAGTTTGTTCCAAGGATCTACTGCTCTTTCAGTAAAATAATATTTTGTCATGTTGCTTTTGATCTTTCCCCCAACTAACTTCAGATTGTGTCCCCTTGTTCTTGTGTTCACTTTCCTATTAAAAACACTTCCCTCCTGAACCTTATTTAACCTTTTACATATTTAAATGTTTCGATCATGTCCCCCCTTTTCCTTCTGCCCTCCAGACTATACAGATGGAGTCCATGAAGTCTTTCCTGATACGTTTTATGCTTAAGACCTTCCACTATTTTTGTAGCTCGTCTTTGGACTTGTTCAATTTTGTCAATATCTTTTTGTAGGTGAGGTCTCCAGAACTGAAGACAGTATTCCAAATGGGGTCTCACCAGCGCTCTATATAAGGGGATCACAATCTCCCTCTTCCTGCTTGTTATACCTCTAGCTATGCAGCCAAGCATCCTACTTGCTTTTCCTACCGCCCGACCACACTGCTCACCCATTTTGAGACTGTCAGAAATCACGACCCCTAAATCCTTCTCTACATATAACAAAAACAGATAGCTTGAGTATATAAATATTATTTACATTTATCAAATATCGTAGTCAGTAACAATCCTAGTCATTCATAAAACACTAATCTTCTCAGTATATTTACACTGCTCAAAAATAAATAAATAAAGGGAACACTTAAAAAACAGTATATAACTTCTGTGAAATCAAACTGTCCAGTTAGGAAGCAACACTGATTGACAGTCAATTTCACATGCTGTTGTGCAAATGGAACAGTTGTGCAAATGAAATATTCAATGAGAATATTTCATTCATTCAGATCTAGGAGGTGAAATTTGAGTGTTCTCTTTATTTTTTTGAGTAGTACACATACACAAACCAACATGAGAACACAAAGTTCTTACTACACACAGTAGTTCTCACAACAATTCTCCCCCAAGAGAGATGCTGCTCGCTCCCTTTCATGGCTTACTGCATCACCAGTTCTTAAAGCAACAGTGTACTAAATCCTTAAACATACATTGCTGGTTTGCTTTACATATTGTAACACCCAACTAGTTACGCACATAGCATTAACATTTATAAAGGAAAGAGAAGTCACAGAGAGCCTGGCCATTCGGCAACTTCAACACGAGGGGGCAGCCGTGTCCATGAGTCCATTGCAGATCCTTCAAGGAGATTTTGGGCTTTGAGCTTAAGTGGAGAAACAAGAGGCAGAGACATTTGTGGGGTTTGGTGGGGGCAGAAGAAGAAGGTGGGTAGACCATCTATTCAAGGAGAGGATGAAGGTTGGAGCACGGCTGGGTCATTTAGACCCTAAAAAAAAAAAGTCTCCAGGATGCTCAGGTTGAATGTTTCCACCTCCTAGAGAGGGGAAATATTTGACGAGAGGAAAGCGTAACCACATTTTGCAGAGAGGAAACGAGGGGCTGTAATTGTGTGGGTGGGTGGCTCCATCTGGCTGTCTACAGACTTTGTCAAAACATGGGAATGGATCCCAGAGCGAGCAGATTCAAAGCCCACGGTTGAAGCTTTCTCTGGCAACCCAGAAATGCTCCTGTGCACGGTCTTTGAGAATTACGGGGCGCCCGATTTTGTCCCTGAAGAAGACCAAGATGAACTGTTCCTCTGTAGGAGGAAAGAACCAAGAGAGATCGGGCTGAAAAATTGAAATCGGTATTCCAAGATTGGTTAGAATGGGATGGAAGGAGGATGGTTTTCCTGCTCTTGAGAAGATGATGGTGAAGATGGCAGAAGGATGACCGTGAAGGCATCCAGAAGGCATCCTGGGGGAAAGGGAAGGGAAGGAAGGAAAGAAGGAAGGAAGGAAAGAAGGAAGGAAGTCCACAAGATGTGTTCTAAAAAGTCAAAGAAAGGAACAACCAGAAGGAAGGAAGGAAGGAAGGAAAGGAGGAAAGAAGGAAGGAAGGAAAGAAAGAAGGAAAGAAGGAAGGAAGGAAGGAAGGAAGGAAAGAAAGAAGGAAGGAAGTCCACAAGATGTGTTCTAAAAAGTCAAAGAAAGGAACAATCGGAAGGAAGGAAGGAAGGAAGGAAGGAAGGAAGTTAAACTTGCAAGATTCCCCTATTGTAACCTGATGCTGTCTGGAGAATTCTGGAAGTTGCAGTCCCCAAATCTCAAAAGTTGCCCAAGCTGGAAAACACTCAATAAATTCCCATCAAATAGAATTCATGTCTTCCTGTTGAGTCCATTCCTGATCTAGTCTCTATCTCACCAAGCTCTAGGAAAAGAGAACATGTTGGTTTATCAAGTGTTTGTCCTTTCCCATCCAATAATGATGGGTGATCCATGCCACCATCTGTCTCCTTCCCTATTCTACCGATTTCCAGGTGTCTTTCTCCCCCCTCCGTTACTATTTAATTCATGCACCTTTACTTTGTTTCCCTCACAACAGGCAGGTGTTGAGTTCTTGAGGGGTTGAGAGCAGGGAGCTGGCCCCCAAAGTTAACCACCTGGCTTCCCTGCCCAGAGGAGAGACAGAATTCACGACCCTCTGGTCTCTAATCCGGCATTTTCACAGCTAACACATCAGCTCCTACAGCTGCTTGACCTGCTTTGTTCCCTTCCAGAGGATTTACTCAAAGGACTCGCTTTTCAGAACTGCTACCTTTAATATCTCTCTCTCTCCCTCTCTTCCTCTGTCTCTCCCTCCCTCTTTCTCTCTCTCCCTCCCTCTCACCCTCTCTCCCTTTCTTTCTTTCTCTCTCCCTCCTTCTCTCCCTCTCTCCCTTGCCTTCTCTCTTTCCCTCCTTCCCTTTTTCTCTCTCTTCCTCCCTCTCTTTCCCTCCCTTTCTTCCTCTATCTCTCCATCCCTCTCTTTCTCTCCTTCCCTTTCACCTCCCTCCCTTTCTCCCTCCCTCCCTCGCCCTATCTCTTTCCCTCCTTCCCTTTTTCTCTCTCTTCCTCTCTCCCTTTCCCTTTCTCTCTCTCTCCCTCATCCTCTCTCTCTCTCCCTCCCTCTTTCTCTTTCTCCCTCTCTCCCTCTTTTTCTCCCTGCCTCTTTCTCTCTCTCCCTCTCTTTCTCTCCCTCCCTCTCACCCTCCCTCCCTTTCTCTCTCCTTCCCTCCCTCGCCCTCTCTCTTTTTTCTCTCTCTCCTTCCCTTTTTCTCTCTCTCCCTCCATCCCTCCCTTTCTCTCTTTCTCTCTCTCCCCCCTTCTCTCTGTGTATGTGCATGTGTGTTACTACAGGTATTTGGCTCTTCAATATCCCGCTTACAATATCTGCAGGAAGAAGCGTGATGAGAAAAAAAAGATTAAAAATAATCTCTCAGGATTATCCCGGGGTGTCTTTCCCCAGCAAGATCTTATTTCCCCCTCGTAGGTTTAATATTTCACGAAAGAAGGTGGCTGCCAGTCCTGCTGGCATTTTAAAGGGGCTGTGTGTGTGCGCTAAGAAGCTGTTTTGATGACAATCGCAGGCCCCAAGGAATTTGCAGGGAAATCTTAAAGGTTTTTTTTGTTTTTTTATCATTCTGAAGGTGGGGAGGGAGCATTTTGATTGGCTTTGCAAAAACAGGCTTGGAGGTGGATGTTAGGAAAACAGCTAGTGTTTGTGTGTGTGTGTGTGTTGGTTATCTTCAGTTATCTCCTCTGTGTGCGTGTTTGTTTGTGTGTGTGTGCTTGGAAACCTCTTTAGGGGCCTTCTGCATGCATGCAAAGGTTTCCTGGTCTCAGCCGAATCACCACTTTCCTTGGCTAAAATCTAGAACAACAGAAAGCATTGGATTTAACTAGGATTCTCTATCATCATATTTTTAATCTCTTATTTTAGCTTTGTAGCCCTATGATCCATAAACACGGTGTGTGGGGGGTGTGTGTGAATTATTTTAATTTGCATCCGGGTGTAAAACATATTTAATTTTGCATTTCAAATTAGAATGCAAATCCGAAAACCTAGTTAACGTGTGGATTTTAGGCTTCCTCAAAGCATAGCTGTTCAGTTCAACATAATATATTGTAATGTCATGTGCACAAGGAAAGGCTGCAAGGGGGGGAAAAAAAGCATATATTTATGAAAATGTGGCACAAAAGCTTTCCTGCAGAGGAAATGATAGATAGAAAATGAATTGCCAGGCAACATTGAAAGCAAAAACAACACCCCCCCCCCCCCCCCCGGCAGTTTGGAAAAGGTGAACCAAGGTACAGACATTATCGTGTGAAGTTTAGGAAAGACCTGGTTAATTCAGACGTGGAACAGAATTGAAAAAGCCCCCGTTTGAAATATTTGCAAAAAACCCCAGAAACTAAAACCGACAGCTTGCCCATCTGTGAGTGAGGTTTGGCACCTCTAATACCCAACTAGGTCCCTGTGGTTTTTCACTCGGCTTCTCAAGGCTGCTGGTAGCAATCTAGAGAAATTAATTGTCTATTGGCATTTGAGGGATATCCCCCCCCCTCCTTTCACGTCTGTTTCCAATAGTTTCAGTTGCTTTGTGGATAGTTTTCGGAAGAAATCATTTGGGTAACACAAACCTCCCATGGCAAAGAACCCCCCCAAGCAGTTTTAAATTGGGTTTCTTGGTCTGGTTGTTGTTGGGAAAATCTGAGTTCAGTGATAGTGGGGTATTGGGGAGACTGGGGTCCAATGGGCAATTTCCACAATGGAAGTGGTTGTGGGATTGATGGGAGACCCCACTTCCACACACCTCTCACTCTCTGCTCTCCATCCTCCCATCCATCTTTTTGGTTATCATACTGATGTACAGGTAGATCTGCACCTGCAATCGATTTTTCTGTTGCTAGGTGAGAGAGTTGTTAAGTGAGTTTTGCCTCATTTTATGACCTTTCTTGACATAGTTGTTCGGTGAATCATTGCCATTGTTATGATAATAACACGGTTGTTAAGCGAACCTGACCTCTCTGTAACTTTAAGTGGCACTCTGAATTATGAAATATGAATTAGTTGCCAAGCACCCAAATTATGGTTACAGGACATTGGTCATAAGTGTGAAATACAATGGCGCTGTTGTAACTTTGGTCACTAACTGAACTGTTGTAAGTCGAGGAGTACAGTATTTGTATTATTCTCCCTCGATTCCTTTTTTATTGTGTATTTTATGGGTTCGATTATTTACAAACATAGAAACATAGAGGATTGACGGCAGAAAAGGACCCCATGGTCCATCTAGTCTGCCCTTATACTATTTCCTGTATTTTATCTTAGGATGGATCTATGTTTATCCCAGGCAGGTTTAAATTCAGTGACTGTGGATTTACCAGCCACGTCTGCTGGAAGTTTGTTCCAAGCATCTACTCCTCTGTCAATCAAATAATATTTTCTCACATGGCTCCTGATCTTTCCCCCAACTAACTTCAGATTGTGCCCCCTTGTTCTTGGGTTCACTTTCCTATGAAAAACACTTCCTTCCTGAATCTTATTTAACCCTTTAACATATTTAAATGTTTCGATCATGTCCCCCCTTTCCCTTCTGTCCTCCAGACTCTACAGATTGAGTTCATGAAGTCTTTCCTGATACGTTTTATGCTTAAGACCTTCCATCATTTTTGTAGCCCGTCTTTGGACCCGTTCAATTTTATCAATATATTTTACTTCTGTTTACATCTCTTTCATTTTGATGATTATTCTAAGCTGCCAAGAGAGCTCCATGGTTAGATAGTTGGCAAATAAATGTACTGTAATTAATAAATAAACAAACAAACCAGTGTTTCTCAACTTTGGCTGTTTGAAGATGTGTGGGACTTCAACTCCCAGAATTCCTCAGCCAGCACAGCATAGCATAGTACAGCAATAGCTGGCTGGGGAATTCTGGGAGTTGAGGTCCCTCACATCTTCAAAGGTTGAGAAACCCTGAAATAAATAGATTTGCAGAAGTCAAAGGAGAATTTGACCCAATTATGTTCAGCCAAGGATACAATCATATGTTGATTGGAGGGTGACTTGTGTCTTGTTTTTTCCAGCTTCTCCAGCTGTTTTATTTCAATCTTCCGGGCTTTGCTGAATTTTTTAATCTCGGCCTGTGGAAGAAAAAAAAATCTGTTTAGCTCCAAAGAGCTGAAAACACTTTATGCAGCCCAATAGATCTGAGAGGCGTCTTTGCAGATGGCCATGTTGGGCAAACCTGGTTTGTAAGCCCAGGCTTTGCAGTTTGCTCAGTTGTGTCAATTCAAGAAAAAGTGGTGAAGAGAACCACGGTAAGAAAAGAACCATGGTTTGGAGTGTAGGGCAAAAGTCAATGAAACGTTCCTCTGCAGTACAAGAGAATATTTATAACTCGCGGTTGAACTGTGGGTCCTTGATGATCTCTGACCTTGGTTATTTTCTTGCAGATGTTTCAATTACCCAACTAGGGAATATCATCAATGCCAGAATGGAGTGAGGTGTGTATTTGTGGAAGAGGAAGAAGAGGAGGAGGAGGAGGAGGAGGAAGAGAAGGAGGACTATGGGGTCTTTGGTGCCCTCTCAGCTTGGTTGCTTTCTTGCAGATGTTGTTTATTATTATTATTATTAGTAGTAGTAGTAGTATTAGAAACATAGAAACATAGACGACTGACGGCAGAAAAAGACCTCATGGTCCATCTAGTCTGCCCTTATACTATTTCCTGTATTTTATCTTAGGATGGATATATGTTTATCCCAGGCATGTTTAAATTCAGTTACTGTGGATTTACCAACCACGTCTGCTGGAAGTTTGTTCCAAGGATCTACTACTCTTTCAGTCAAATAATATTTTCTCACATTGCTTTTGATCTTTCCCCCAACTAACTTCAGATTGTGTCCCCCCTTTCCCTTCTGTCCTCCAGACTATACAGATTGAGTTCATTAAGTCTTTCCTGATACGTTTTATGCTTAAGACCTTCCACCATTCTTGTAGCCCGTCTTTGGACCCGTTCAATTTTGTCAATATCTTTTTGTAGGTGAGGTCTCCAGAACTGAACACAGTATTCCAAACACAGTATTCCAAATTAGTATTAGTATTAGTATTTTAGTATTAGTATTAGTATTAGTATTATTAGTATTAAGATATGTATGCTGCCCATTTCTGAAAACTTCATGACCTGATGATGTTACCTGGTTTGGATATTGGAACATCTACAAGAAAACAACCAAGCTCAGAGACCCCCAAAGACCCCATAGTCTTCCACATCCTCCGCTCCACAAATCCTTACTCCTCTTAGCACTGGTGATGTTACCTAGTTGGGTTATGAAACGTCTGCGAAAAAACAAGTTGAGAGAGAACTTATCTATTTCCCTCAATAGAAAACCGAACTAACTGCCATCACTGGTTAAAATCAAGGTTAAAAGAAAGGCTATCTTTCTGCTTTGCCTCTTTGTCCTAACCATTTTGGCCCTTCAGATTGGCACCCCCAAAATTTGCCCACCTGCTTTTACAGGCAATTGAGAAAACCAGGAGCCCTTTCCCTGTAGAGGTGTAGCTGCTTGGTTTCTGTCTGGCATTGATGGCCACCTGCTATGAACACTTCGTGGACAGAAGGTTGAAATTATGAGTTTTCCTCATTATTGTCTGTTTGTTTAATTCAACTTCTATGCTGCCCAATCCTGAAGGACTCAGGGCAACAATATAAAATACAAATACAAATAAAAAGAAGTCAGCTATACAGTCTAAAACCATAAACACCTAATTAAAACCCATGGTGAAACTATCCAATTCATACAATTTGGCCATGGTAGATGTCAGTTCATGGCTTCCAGGCCTGCAGGCAAAGCCAAGTCTTACAGAAAGCCAGCAGGGTGGGAGCGTACGGACATGGGGGGGAGTAGTTGGTCCATAGAGCTGGGGCAGTCACAGAGAAGGCCCTTCCTTGCGACCCCACCAACCTGCATTGCTTAGTCGACGGGACCTGGAGGAGGCCAACTCTATGTGCTTTTATTGGTCTCCAGGAGGTATGCAGCAAGAGACGGTCCGGTAAATAGTGAAATTATCACTTCTCCATCCTTGGACCTTTTGATTAAGCAGGACGGGGAAATGCCCTGAATGATGCATCTATCTCAGCTCTCTATTTGGCCCTGATTCCGCTGTTGTCAGTGCGGTACAGGGGTGCTAAAAAAAGAGAGGTGAATTGCTTACCTTGGCTTGTTTGATGAGCACACCGTACACCTTGAGAGGCTCAACGACCTTCTGTTCTAGCCGCTCCACCTAAATGAGAAATTGTGTTGGCCACTACTCAAAGGTCAGCGTCCACAGACGGACACTCCTGAGTGAAGTCCTGCAAAGGAAACGGCTCCGTAGTTGGCTCAATGCCTCCTCCTCTCTGCACTGCAGCTTGCTATTTAACAGCTGTTCTCCAGATGTGTCACGCCAAAAATTGGCTGGGAACTTTGGGAGTTCAGGTCAAAACCATCTAAAGTCATATTGCTTAAACCTGGCCACTTTAAGATAGGCGGACTTCAACTCCCAGAATTCCCCAGACACGTTTGGTGGGGAATTCTGGGAGTT
The DNA here is from genome assembly GCF_031021105.1 of Erythrolamprus reginae. Lineage (NCBI taxonomy): Eukaryota > Metazoa > Chordata > Lepidosauria > Squamata > Dipsadidae > Erythrolamprus > Erythrolamprus reginae. The sequence continues at coordinate 1,992,202 of NC_091958.1, forward strand.
GAAATCCACAAGCTTTAAAAGCTGGCAAGTTTGGAGGCCCCTGTTCTAGAGGCATCTTGCTCAACATGGGCTACTGTAAGAGGGGTGGACTTCAACTCCCAGAATGCTAGGAAGGGAAAATAGGATCACAAACCATCAATGTAGATAAGATAATTCTGGGGATTGGCATCGTTTTATCTACATTGATCTTCCTGGTATAGCAACCTGTGTACCCCAGCTTTGTAGTCATCCACACAATATCTGCCTGCTCCTTTTTGGAAACAGGGTGTATCCTTGGAGTAATACCATACAGGTAGAAATCAGTGGAGCCCTTTCATCTTGCCCTAAAATAAATCAACATCCCTCCAGCTCACTTCCTAAATCATATCGGCCTGTAATTTTTCCTTTCTTTTTTGTAGAGGACAAATATTCATTTAGAGCAGTGGTTCTCAACCTGGGGGTAGAGACCCCTTTGGGGGTCGTATGACCATTTCACAGGGGTCACCTAAGACCCTGGGGGAAAAAGACAATTTTATTTATGATTTGATTTGATTTGATTTGTATGCCGCCCCTGCCGGGGCGACCTTACCCCTGGTGTTAGGAACTAAAGCTTCTATCCTGGCACCTTGGAACATATTTTTACGATCCAACCAATCAGGTGTTCACAGTAGGGGTGTCCCTATGACCTTCCTGCCAATCAGCTTAAAGCTCTGTTAGGAGAATTGGCGCTAGACTTATGGTTGGGGGTCAACACAACATGAGGAACTGTATTAAGGGGTCGTGGCATTAGAAAGGCTGAGAACCACTTAGAAGCTAAGACTTGTTGCTCCTGGGTGTCACGTACATAATGAATGTTGTTGGTTTGAGCTCCGAGTTTGGCTGGTTGCAAAAGTTTCATCCCCATTCGAGCAGGCATCTTCAGCAAAGATATCTCCCCAAAACATCTGAAACCAAATTGGAGCCAAGCTCGGCAGAAGTGGGATCCAGCAGGTTCTGACCAGTTCTGGAAAACTGGTAGCAGAAATTTTGAGTAGTTCGGAGAACTGGTAAATACCACCTCTGACTGGTGCCACCTCCATCTATTCTCTGCCTCCCGAATCCCAGCTGATCGGGAGGAAATGAGGATTTTTCAGGATCCTTCCCTTGCCACGCCCACCAAGCCACACCTACAGGACCGGTAGTAAAAGAAATTAAAACCCACCACTGAAGCTCAGAGCTCAAACCACCAACGTAACTACCCACCTGAGCTGCTAATATTCAAAGACGTTTTAGTCCATAATGGATTTCAATTGCCAAATTCACCTCTGCTTGTCTGTAGTCCTGTACTTTGGCCAGATCCTCGACGAAATTCTTCACCGTCGTCCGCAGCTCGGGATTTTCTGTGTTGGCATAGTCGATAAGCTTTTTCACCAAAATGTCAGCCTTGTCCCGAAGTCTGGCAGTCTTGCGGGTATAAGACGCCATCAGGGTGCAGAAGCTGCCAAAGTATTTCTCAGCATTGGCGATTGTGTTCTCCATGACCTGCACTTGGGTGTCTCTGAGACAGAGGAACAAGAAGTATTTTTATTTATTTATTTTTAGTTCGGGCTTCTCTGAAACGGTAAGTAATTTCTTAATATAGAAACGTAGAAGATTGACGGCAGAAAAAGACCTCATGGTCCATCTAGTCTGCCCTTATACTATTTCCTGTATTTTATCTTAGGATGGATCTATGTTTATCCCAGGCATGTTTAAATTCAGTCACTGTGGATTTACCCAACCACGTCTGCTGGAAGTTTATTCCAAGCATCTATGACTCTTTCAGTCAAATAATATTTTCTCATGTTGCTTCTGATCTTTCCCCCAACTAACCTCAGATTGTGTCCCCTTGTTCTTGTGTTCACTTTCCTATTAAAAACACTTCCCTCCTGAACCTTATTTAACCCTTTAACATATTTAAATGTTTCGATCATGTCCCCCCTTTTCCTTCTGTCCTCCAGACTACACAGGTTGAGTTCACTAAGTCTTTCCTGATACGTTTTATGCTTAAGACCTTCCACCATTCTTGTAGCCCATCTTTGGACCCCTTCAATTTGATCTATACCTTTTTGAAGGTGAGGTCTCCAGAACTGAACACAGTACTCCAAAATATTCCTGAACACAGTATTAAAAAATCTTGGCTATTTATCAAACTTCTAGTCATCCTTGTCTTAGGAGAACAATCGAGCTGAAAATTTCCACCGATAAGCAAGACAGTAGTTAAATGAGTTTTGTCCCTCTTTCCACTTTCTTGCCACAGTTGTTAAGTGAATTCCCACAGCTGTTACAAAGTCCCAGGGTTGTTAAGTGAATCTGATTCCCCAGTGACTTTGCATGAGAGAAGATCACAAAATGGGATCATGCGACCTCTGGGTGTGGCTGTTTCCCACCAATCACTTTCTTCAGTGCTGTTGTAACTGTATGGTCACTAAGCAGGCTGTTGTAAGTCAAGATCTAAATATTTACCGTATTTTTCGAAGTATAACACGCACCTTATACAAGACCTATCTTAGTTTTGGGGAGGAAAACAGGGGAAAGAATCCTTGTGCACACTTAGACAAGTTCTCCCCACATGTGAATTAAACCCCCAACATTTTCTTTGCAACGCACACCTTTTCCACTGAATCTCCCTTCCCTAAAATCATGCGCTAGTCTTGTGGGCTTCACAACTGTTCTTCTCTCCTAGCGATTGTCCCAGGACAGAAATTAAATTCTTAGCTCTTTGAAGCAAACCACAAAACACCTCCTTGTCTCCATCAATAGTGCCCTTAAAGGCACCAGGGAGATTCCCACTGTCAAATCCTCCTGCTTGCACAGAAACTTATGCATCTCCAACCAGCAACGCTTAAGCCTGTTTTGCGAGAGGGAATTGCTCTAATTAAAGTAAATTCTCCTGTCTTACCTGAAAAGAATGACATTCATGTTTGCAGGGGGACTTAGCTGGCCTTTGTAGCAGTGAACTCAGCGGAGGGAGAGCTGCACCCTCGTCTACTCAGGTGCTGCTCCTGACCTGGTTGGTACGGCAACCCCATCAACAAAGAAAAGGGAGTGGTATCCTAGTTTCCATGGATCACAGATTCTTGGAGGCAGATAATTTACGAAAGCTGGGTTTGACTGAATATCTGTTTAAGCTGTGCACCATGTGTATCAACCCTGATGTTGTTATTGTTGGTTTTTGGTTTTTGTTTTGGTTCTTCTTGACTTTGTCTGCTGAGAGTTCGAGAGTTCCATCTTGAATACAATCCTTGAATACAGCTCACCGCATCTCAGACATAAACACTCTAGAAAACGTGCAGGGATACTTTACAAGCAGAGCTTTCTACTCCTTCACTTGCAACAGAATCCCCTACGCCACCAGACCTACAATACTAGGCTTAGAAAGCTTAGAACTACTTCACCCTAAACACAATCTAAGCATAGCCCATAAAATCATCTGCGACAATGTCCTTCCTGTCAATGACTACTTCCGCTTCAACCCCAACAACACATAAGCACACTACAGATACAAACTTAAAGCAAACCGCTCCAAATTTGACTGCAGGAAATACGACTTTAGTAACCGAGTAGTTAATGCCTGGAACTCACTACCAGACTCTGTAGTATCATCACCAAACCTCCAAAACTTTACCCTGAGACTCTCCACTGTTGACCGCTCCCGATTCCTAAGAGGTCAGTAAGGGGCGCGCATAAGTACACCAGCGTGCCTTCCGTCCCCTGTCCTCATGTTTCCCTCTTACTAGTATCATGTATATCTTAGGTTGCTACAAAGAAGAAGGAGTCAAGATATTCTCCAAAGCACCTGAGGGTAGAACAAGCAGCAATGGGTGGAAAGAAGCAACCTGGAATGAAGGAGACATTTCATGTCAGTTAGAACAATTAACCTATGGAACAGCTTGCCTCCAGAAGTTGTGAATGCCCCAACACTGGAAGTTTTTAAGCAGTTGTTGGATAACCATCTGTCTGAAGTAGTGTAGGGTTTCCTGCCTAAGCCTGGGGTTGGACTAGAAGACCTCCAAGGTCCCTTTCAACTCTGTTATTATGATTATTATGATTATTATTATGTCTTGGAGAACTTTCATTTTGTAGAGCAGTGTTCTTCATCCATGTCAAGACGCTTCCAGATAATAAGGGTGCTCCATCACTGGAGCAGAAAAAAATGGCATAGGATCTCCTGCCTGAGCAGAGGGATGGACTACAGGACCTTCAAAGTCCCTTCCAACTCTTGTTACTCTGACTTGCATTGCTTTCCTAGCCTGACCTGCTTTGAAGGGCTGACAGATGGTAGTTGCTCTCTTGACCTTTTTGGGGGCAACTCCCCCCAGACACTCCTGACCCCAGGTGGGACCACCCGAGAGGTGCTTTATATAAAGAATCGGGTCCCCCTCAACTCCAGCAACCAGAAGAGGGTGGCCGAGAGCTTTCCGTGCAGTGGCATCGATGGTGATGAATTTTGCAGAGCAAAAATTGTGGGCAAGAACTTAAGGCTGGAAGGTTGCTCTCCTCCCTCCCCATGCAATATCCCCCCCCCTTGAGAACTGGCCTATGCATGGCTGGTTGTCGGGGCAGAAAATGTGGAGCATCTTTTCCAAGCACTGATTCAAGGGCTTCTGTTTTTGTCGTCCGCTGCAATCCAACTCAAAGGACTTTGCTCCTACCACTTTTTAAAATATATTTATTTTTTTATATATTTATATTTGTCAAACAATTATAGTATGGCAATTTGTATAAATAAAGCATTAGTAAAATAACGATAGAAACATAGAAACATAGAAACATAGAAGTCTGACGGCAGAAAAAGACCCCATGGTCCATCTAGTCTGCCCTTATACTGTACTATTTTCTGTATTTTATCTTAGGATGGATATATGTTTATCCCAGGCATGTTTAAATTCAGTTACTGTGGATTTATCTACCACGTCTGCTGGAAGTTTGTTCCAAGGATCTACTACTCTTTCAGTAAAATAATATTTTCTCATGTTGCTTTTGATCTTTCCCCCAACTAACCTCAGATTGTGTCCCCTTGTTCTTGTGTTCACTTTCCTATTAAAAACACTTCCCTCCTGGACCTTATTTAACCCTTTAATATATTTAAATGTTTCGATCATGTCCCCCCTTTTCCTTCTGTCCTCCAGACTATACAGATTGAGTTCATTAAGTCTTTCCTGATACGTTTTATACTTAAGACCTTCCACCATTCTTGTAGTCCGTCTTTGGACCCGTTCAATTTTGTCAATATCTTTTTGTAGGTGAGGTCTCCAGAACTGAACACAGTATTCCAAATGTGGTCTCACCAGCATTCTATATAGCGGGATCATAATCTCCCTCTTCCTGCTTGTTATACCTCTAGCTATGCAGCCAAGCATCCTACTTGCTTTCCCTACTGCCTGACTGCACTGTTCACCCATTTTGAGACTGTCAGAAATCACTACGCCTAAATCCTTTTCTTTTGAAGTATTTGCTAACACAGAACTGCCAATACAGTAGTCAGATTGAGGATTCCTTTTCCCCAAGTGCATTATTTTACATTTGGAAACATTAAACTGCAGTTTCCATTGCTTTGACCATTTATCTAGTAAAGCTAAATCATTTACCATATTGCCGACGCCTCCAGGAATATCAACCCTATTGCACACTTTAGAGTCATCGGCAAATAGGCAAACCTTCCCTACCAGATCTTCCCCTATGTCACTCACAAACATATTAAAAAGAATAGGACCCAGAACAGACCCTTGTGGCACACCGCTTGTAACCTGACTCTGCTCAGAATACTCGCCATTCACAACAACCCTCTGGTGTCTATGCTTCAGCCAGCTGCAAATCCATTGAACTATCCAGGGATTAAGTCCAATCTTCACTAATTTATCTATCAGCTCTTTATGTGGAACCGTATCAAAGGCTTTGCTGAAGTCCAGGTAGGCAATATCCACGGCACCACCTTCATCCAACACCTTTGTGACATAGTCAAAGAAATCAATGAGATTAGTCTGACATGATTTGCCTTCAGTAAAGCCATGCTGATTTGGGTTCAATAAGTTATTGTTTTTTAGGTGCTGATTTATCCTCTTTTTGAGTAGAGTCTCCATCATTTTAACTACAACTGAAGTCAAGCTAACTGGCCTGTAGTTACCAGCTTCTTCTCTACTGCCCTTCTTGTGAATAGGCACAACACTGGCCATTCTCCAATCCTCAGGAACTTCTCCTGTTAACAAGGATTGGTTAAACAAATCAGTCAGGGGGGTAGCAATGACAGATCTGAGTTCTTTAAGAACTCTGGGGTGGATGCCATCTGGACCCATTGCCTTATTTATCTTTAATCGTTCAAGTTCTTCTAAGACATCGGCTTCTAAGATCACTGGAGCTGAATCCGTACAGCTGGAAGCAATGCTATATCCCTCTATAGTATTATTTTGTAAGGTGTCTTTTGAGAAAACTGAACAGAAGTAGCTATTGAAATGGTCAGCGATCTCCTTATTCCCATCAATGCATGTATTATAGAACAATAGAACAGGACTGTAGGAACAATGGTGCGCTTATGCACGCCCCTTAGAAAGGGAGAGAGTTCAATTGTAGATTTAAGGTTAAACGGTTTGGGGTGAGGAGTAGAAACCACAGAGTCAGGTAGAGCATTCCAGGTGTTGATCACTTTGTTGCTGAAGTCATATTTTCTGCAATCTACATAGTTTGGAGTGGTTGACACTGAGTTTAAATCTACTGCGTGATCGTGTGTTGTTGTGGTTGAAGGTGAAGTAGTCACTAACTGGAAGGACATTTTGGTATATGATTTTATGAACTATTGTTAAGTCGGAATAGAGACGACGGAGTTGTAAGTTGACTAATCAAAGAATTTCAAGTCTGGCGGAGTCAGGTATTTTGTTGCGGGAAGAGGAATGAAGGACTCTTCCTCTAAAATATTTCTGGACTCTCTCAATTGTGTTGATATCAGATGTGCAATACAGGTGAGCTGTATTCTAGGATTGGTCTGACAAATGTTTTGTAAGCTTTGGTTTGCAGATCGATATTGCCAGCGAAGAAGCGGCGAAGGATTAGGTGAACAACTCTTAAAGCTTTTTTTGGCAATGTTGCTACAGCAGGCTTTGGGACTTAGGTCACTGGATATGAGTACTCCAAGGTCTCTGACAAGGTCATCAATAAATTCTATTCCTTCAAGTTTATATTTAGTATTAAGATTCTTTTTGCCAATGTGTAAGACGGAGCATTTAGTGGTAGAGATTTGAAGTTGCCAGGTTTTTGACCATTCAGCTGCGTGGTAATTCCCTGGATGCCATTTAAGGGCGAGGCATGTGCCTTCCAGCCATGCCCAAATCTTGGAAAATGCGCTATGGTAACTCCTGGCTGGGACCTTCTGGCTACCAGCTGAGACTGTGCCAGAGAGCAGCTGAAGGAGCGTTAAGGCTGAAATTGGAAGGAAAGTCTTGGCCGTTTGCAATTTATCTGCTAATCTCCCTCTTGTCAGCTGAGAACATAAACAGTTCCTCCTTAGAAAAACAATCAAGCTGGAAACAATACTCTAATCAAGGAACTGCCAAGGAGACAACCCGCACCCCCACCCACGTGGGCAGGGCAAGCTACTGTGGGGCAAACCCCACACTCCGCAGCACTGATGCTGTTCCCTAGTTGGGTGATGAAACGCCTGCAAGGGAACTGCCAAACTTGGACATTTAATTTAATTAATTCGACTTCTATGCGCCCCAATCCCAATGGGACTCACAAAGGAAGCACCAAGGACTCCTACAGTTCAGCCCTGAGCTACAAATATACCCTTATATCTTTGCGATTCCCTTGTTTTGCAGTTCCTAGTTAGCCCAGTGCTTAATTGTGTGAGCAAATAGAGGTTGGCACTCTGACAACCTGCCCCAAATTGAAGCCTTGGCATGTGGGCGATGCCTTATGGTGGCGACTGACCTGTAGAAAATGTTGGTTGAGGAAACTGTCTTGTAGGAACAGCTTTCCTCCATACTCTAAGGGAGCAAGAGACGAGAATCTGCTTTTCATGTGCGTACAATGTTCCTTAAAAGCTTGAAGTTCCAATTAGTTATTCACTCCTGGGTAAAAACCTCTGCCCCCCTTGACTTGTTTTGTGTATCCCAGGCTGGACTTCTTGAGAAACTGCATGTGTGAAGGTCTTGTGAGTGCTCCTTGTCCACCTCAGGTCATGTCAGATTCTGAGGAGGTTGAGCCAGGCCCCTCTGGATACCCTGGGCAAGGGGGGGGTCCCAGCTGATGCAGAGAGTGAGGATGAGGGAGAAAATGACCTGAGTGAGCCTGAGGAACCACTAGAGGGGGCTGGTGTGACAATGGGGGAGTGGTCCCAGTCAGAAGATGAGGAAGACATTAGAGTGGGAAGTCAGTGGATATTTTATTTTATTTTTATTTATTTTATTTTTTATTTATTTATTTTGTCAAACAATTATAGGGTGATAATTTGTACAAATTAAACATTAGATAAGGAATGATAAAAAGTAACAAAAGAAGACAATAGGACAGGGACAGTAGGCACAATGGTGCGCTTATGCACGCCCCTTACAGGCCTCTTAGAAAGGGGGAGAGGTCAATTGTAGATAGTCTAAGGCTAAAGGTTTTGGAGTTAGGAGTAGAAACCACAGAATCCAGTAGTGCATTCCAGGTGTTGATTACTCTGTTGCTGAAGTCGTATTTTTTGCAGTCAAGTTTGGAGCGGTTGATATTTAATTTAAATCGATTTCATGCTCGTGTGTTGTTGCGGTTGAAGGTGAAGTAGTCATTGACAGGTAGAACGTTGCAGCATATGATTTTGTGGCCAATACTTAGATCGTGTTTTAGGCTTTCTAGACCTAGGATTGATAGTCTGCTTTCGTGGGGTCTTCTGTTTCGAGTGGAGGAGTGAAGGGCTCTTCTGGTGAAGTATCTTTGGACATTTTCAAGGGTGTTGATGTCCGAGATGTGGTATGGGTTCCAGACAGATGAACTGTATTCAAGGATGGGTCTGGCAAAAGTTTTGTAGGCTCTGGTGAGTAGCGTGAGATTGCCAGAGCAGAAGCTGCATAGGATCAGGTTAACAACTCTAGAAGCCTTTTTGGAGATATTGTTGCAGTGGGCTTTGGCACTTAGATCATTTGATATTAGTATTCCAAGGTCTTTTACTGAGTGGGGGTTGGCTGTGAGATTTTGTTTATTCAGTTTATATATGAGGTTCGGATTCTTTTTGCCGATGTGGAGGGTAGAACATTTGCTGGTTGAATTGAAGAAGAAAATGTTTTAAACCCCATCTACAAAAGGATCTGCCCCGCATTGCTGATCTCCCTGGGCAGAAAGTCCTGGGGAAATGCTTATATCTGCAGGTTCCGATTGCTGATGTGGGTGTTCCACATCTTAAATCCAGCCTCTTAGAGAAAACAGCCCCCGCCCTCCCCACTTCTCCTTGATTCTGTGAGTTGCAGCCTGTTTGGTTTTCAGCCACACAATCCAAGGATTGTTTGTATGTGCCTGGGGAGAATTCTATCTTCAAACATTTTCAAAACATACTTTAAAAAAAAAATAGTCTGGTTTATAAAGCAAACAGTTAGGAGATACCCTTTGTGGGCAATTAGAGCCATGGAAACAACCCAGGGCAAATTCGGAGGGAAGCCACCAGTTTACAGTGGTTACCCACTCAAAACCTTCCCTTCTGCCTCTGTCTGTCCATGTCTGCCAACAAATTTTAGCTTGTTGAGAAAAATGTAAGGTTTTCTCTAGGCGTGTGTATGCCCCAATAGAGCTCTGCATAGGCATCTTGCAATAGCACTTTTGATTTACAGTGGGGGGAAATGTATTTAGTCAGACACCAATTGTGCAAGTTCTCCCACTTAAAAAGACGAGAGAGGCCTGTAATTGACATCATAGGTAGACCTCAACCATGAGAGACAACGTGAGAAAACACATCCAGAAAATCACATTGTCTGATCTTTAACGAATTTATTTGCCCTCTCTAAGTGGTTTACAGAATAGAGTAAAATAGAGTAAAGTAGAGTAGAGTAGAGTAGAAAAGAATTAGAGTAGAGTAAAGTAGAGTAGAGTAGAATAGAGTAGAATAAAATTAGAGTAGAGTAGAGTAGAATAGCATAGAATAGAATAGAATAGAATTCTTTATTGGCCAGGCATGATTGCACACACAAGGAATTTGTCTTTGGTACATATGATCTCAGTGTACATAAGAGAAAATACACATTGGTCAAGAATCAGGAGATACAACACTTAATGAATCAGCCTCTTGCCCCCAACAATCTGGGTCCTCATTTGACCCACTTTGGAAGGATGGAACTCTGAGTCAGCCTTGAGGCTGGTGAGATTTGAACCTCCGAACTGCTGCTAGCAGTCGACTGAAGTAGACTGCAGTACCACCCTCTAATTACTGCATTCCCCAGGGTCGCACCCCCCCTTGGCAATAGGGGGGGCACCCCACTATTTGAGAAGCAGTGGTCTAGTCATTAAATTGGTGGACAGTCTCAACCCACCTAAACTTGAAAAGTCTACCCAACAGATGAATCGTCCCTGGCAGAATTTACCTGGAAGAGAAGATGCTGCAAATTGCTGTGGGGTTTGTTTTGGCTGCCTAAAGATGCAAACCTCAACGGATCTTTCGGCAGTGCTCAGCACATAACAGGTGTGCGGGCATGAAGGCGTCCAAGGTAAAAAAATAATAATAATCAATTGAGCTGGAAGGAAAGAAAGCAAACAAAGGCAGAGGGCTCTTTTCATTCCCTTTTTTTTCCTGGGAGGAATAACTGCAAAGCTCAGCACTTTAGTGCTCCCTGTGCTCAGATATTTGCAAAGCAAGACAGGTTAGGAAACACAAAAGAGGCCGGCAGCAGCGCAATCACCTGGTAGCTGATTTGTGAAATGTGGAAGGAAAAAGGGCATTTGCAGATGGGAAGCTTGGTGGGGAGTTGTTTCCAACCTTGTCTACTTTTGTTGTATATTGTTTTATTGTTGTTGTGAGCCGCCCCGCGTCTACGGAGAGGGGCGGCATGCAAGTCTAATGAATAAATAAATAAATAAGACTTGTGAACTCCAATTCCCAGAAAGTTGTGGACTCCATCTCCCAGAATTCCCCAGCCAGCATGCGCTGGATGGTGAATTCTGGGAGTTGGAGTCCACAAGTATTAAGGTTCCCAGGCTGGCTGTGGAATTCTGGGAGATTTTATTTATTATTTTATTTATTACTTAGATTTGTATGCCGCCCCTCTCCGAAGACTCGGGGCGGCTCACAACATGTAGTAACAAATCATAAGCAATCAGACAATTTAAAATATTTAAATATTTAAAAAACCCCATATGCTAACAGACACACACACAGACATACCATGCATAAATTAAACGTGCCCAGGGGGAGATGTTTCAGTTCCCCCATGCCTGACGGCAAAGGTGGGTTTTAAGGAGTTTACGGAAGGCAGGAAGAGTAGGGGCAGTCCTAATCTCCGGGGGGAGTTGGTTCCAGAGGGCCGGTGCCGCCACAGAGAAGGCTCTTCCCCTGGGGCCCGCCAACCGACATTGTTTAGTTGACGGGACCCGGAGAAGGCCCACTCTGTGGGACCTAATCGGTCGCTGGGATTCGTGCGGCAGGAGGCGGTCTCGGAGATAATCTGGTCTAAACTTTTAAACAAATCTAAAAGTTGCCAAGGTAATTATTCCTCTCTACAGGACTTTGGTATGACCACACTTGAAATACTGTGTTCAGTTCTGGGGGGTGGGGGCAATTTAAGAAGGACATTGATAAACTAGAGCAAGTTCAAAGGAGAGTTACAAGGATGGTGAATGGTCTGGAAACCACATCCTATGAGGAACGGTTAAAGGATCTAGGGATGTTTAGTCTGCAAAGGAGAAGACTGAGAGGAGACTTGATAGCTGTCTACAAATATCTGAAGGGCTGTCACAGAGCAGAGGGATTGTCATTGTTCTCATTAGCACATGGAAGGACTCGAAACAATGGAATGAAACTGCAAGGGAGGAGATTTAGATGAGATATTAGAAAAAAACTTTCTAACGGTAAGGGTGATAAACCAGTGGAACAGTTTGCCACAGGAGGTGGTGGGTTCGCCTTCACTGAAGGTCTTCAAACAGAGACTGGACAGTCATCTTTCTGGGATGGTTTAATGTATCCTGCATTCAGCGGGGGTTGGACCTGATGACCCTGGAGGTCCCTGCTGATTCTATGATTCTATGAGGAAACAGGGCTGGAAAAGGTGGGGAAAAGCCTCCGTGGGGCCTCTCTAGGAATCTCCATGGGGGGGAAACAGGGCCAGAAGAGGCGAAGAGAAGCCTCTGTGAGGCCGCTCTAGGAATCTCCTGGGAGGAAACAGGGCCAGAAAAGGTGGGGAGAAGCCTCTGTGGGGCTTCTCTAGGAATGTCCTGGGAGGAAAAACGGCCGGAAAAGGTGGGGCGAAGCCTCTGTGGGGCCTCTCTAGGAATCTTCTGGAAGGAAACAGGACTTGAAAAGGCAGAGAGAAGCCTCTGTGGGGCCTCTCTAGGAATCTCCTGGGAGGAAACAGGGCCTCCACCCTCCCTGTGGTTTCCCCAATCGCACACGTTATTTGCTTTTACATTGATTCCTATGGGAAAAATTGCTTCTTCTTACAAACTTTTCTACTTAAAGACCTGGTCACGGAACGAATTGAGTTCGTAAGTAGAGGGACCACTGTACTTGCCAATTTAGGGGAATTCTAGGTGATGAGAAACCTGGGCTTAGATGAATGCTGCTCTCCTCCTGTGTGATGGGTTGTCCATCTGCCTAAATCTACATCTGCTGCTGGTGGGCAGCGCTGAAGTTTGGCTCGCAGGTGTCTTCCTGGAAAAGGATGCAGCTGTAAATAGACCAGGCACCCTGACTGGCTTTGAAGAACGTCCAAAAATCCCATCAGCGGATGGGGCAGGAACAGGCCTCGGTGTGGGAGGAGAGAGGACAGGGTTATTTTAAGGCTGTGTTTATACAACACCCTTGACTTGGGGATGGAATTAACTCACCCCAAAATGAACCCAAGGGGGGAAATCAGCCAAGTACTTTTGTGTTGGTCTTGCTGGGTTCTTCCTTTCTACCAAGAAAACCTTTCTAGAATGAACACCTCTGTTCTTTGGATGGAAGGGAGGGGCTTGCAAATGCAATGGAGGGGGGAGAAGAGATGGGTTGGTGCATTGGTTAAAGTGCAGCACTCCAGGCCACTACAGCTGACCGCTAGCTGTAGTTCAGCAGTTTACATCTGACCACCGGCTCAAGGTTGACTCAACCTTCCACCCTTCTGAGGTGGCTCAAAGGAGGACCCAGATTGTTGGGGCAAGAGGCTGATTCTCTAAACCGCTAAGAGAGGGCTGTAAAAGCACTGTGAAGTGGTATATAAGTCTAAATGCTATTCTTTCCTTCCTCCTTCCTTCCTTCCTTCCTTCCTTCCATCCATCCATCCATCCTGAGGTGGGTCTAAAGAGGACCCAGATTGTTGGGGGCAAGAGGCGGACTCTGCAAGCTGCTTAGAGAGGGCTGTAAACACACGGTAAAGCGGTATATAAGTCTAAATGCTATTCTTTCTTTCCTTCCTTCCATCCATCCATCCTTCTGAGGTGGGTCAAAAGAGGACCCAGATTGTTGGGGGCAAGATCTGCAAACTGCTTAGAGAGGGATGTAAAAGCACGATGAAGCAGTATATGTCTAAATGCTCTTCCTTCCTTCCTTCCTTCCTTCCTTCCTTCCTTCCTTCCTTCCTTCCTTCCATCCCCGTTCCGCTGCTCCGCATTCTTCCCTGTCATGTTTTCCATTAAAGTCCCCCAGTTTTGACAGACTGCAGGTGGCTTAACTTAGGGCTGGGCAGTGGGACAGAGAGCAGCTTTTGGGCACCCTGGAATGGCATCCATCCGTCATGGGGACAGATCCTTCCAAAGGCTGCTTCAGCCCCCAGGGGCTTGCAAAGCTTCTCGACTAGCCATCAAAGGGTAGGGGCTGTTTTGCATTACGGCATCCACACTCACAGGCAGAGGGGGAGGGAGGGGGGAGTTGGCAGGACTTCTCTCCATCTTTTGGTAGGGGCCTGGGTTGATTTTTACTCCCCTTTTGTCCTCTTCTTCCTCGCAAGGAGAGGCGGGGAGTTTCCTTCCAACTGAAGTTTGTGTCTCCATGGGAGTAGCGAGACTTGTCAACAGAAATGAGCCTTGTGGGTGTGTTGCGGGAGGGAACACAACTGCAGGCCAAGCCCGTCCAGCTACACACTTCCAAGGTTGTCTTCCTTAGGCCTCTGATGGTTGCAGATCTTGACATCTGTTTGATTTAAAAAATAGTAATAATTTGGTAGACCCAGCTACCCAGCTGTCTTAAGAAGTTTCCTAGAATTCTGTTCGTAAACTACGTTGGGTATTCACTTTAATTATTTAATGTTACGATGTAGGGACCAGAAAATATAATATGGAAAACAGTGCAAAACTTGCTCTGCTTACTTTGAAATTGTAAATTCAGTGGCAATTATTCTGAAAGGAAGCCGTGGCAGGAAACAGCAACTCTTTAGGCTTGGAAGCTAATCAGGATCAGGAAAGGTTCAGAAATAGATGGGAGAAAGAAATCTCAACATGGTAGCTGTTCTGTCGGGCTCTCTGGTAGAATCGTCCCAAAAATTCACAGGTACAAATTGCAGACACACACACACACGTTTGAAAATTCAAAACAATGTTCTTTATAATGAAAATTCACTTAACCTAAGCCCTCTTTTGGTATAGCAAAGAGCCCTCGTCTCCAAACAAACTGGTAATTTGTACAAGTCCCTTATCAGTTCTGTGATACTTAGCTTGCAGCTGTGAGGTAATTCACAGTCCTTCTTCTTTCACAAAGTGAAACACACTTTGCTCTGGTTTAGTTTCCAAGCGGGGAAAAATCAGCACACAAAAGGTCCAAGTCAGTAAAGCAGTCACGAAACACAACGATCAGATAATCCTCCACAATGGCCAAACCACTAATGACCACAGCCCCACCCAACCACAGGTGGCCTCATTTTCTTTGATAATAATCTCTCATTTGTTGTTGCCTATGCATCGCTCTCCGCATGCGTGGCTGTATCATTAACTCTTGTTCTGAATCCAAGGAGGAGCTAGAGAATTGATCTCCTTCTGAGCTGTCTGCCCCACTCTCCTCCTCCCTGTCACTCATGTCTTCTTGGTCAGAGGAGCCTTCATCATCAGATTCCACCAGGGGCAAAACAGGCCTGCAGCATGTGGATGTCTCCCCCACATCCACAGTCCTTGGGGCAGGAGCTGGGCCAGAGCTAACCACAACAGTAGCTAGGCTGGTAAACCAAGAGAAATGTTTATTGCTTTGTCACTGCCAAAACAGCTATGAGTTGAGCAGAAAAGTTACTCAAAGCAGAGGGTTAGATCTCTCCCTGGGGTCACATCTACAACCGTGTTCATGGCCGCTTAACCTCTCTACAAGGTTCTTCTTTTAAACCCCCAAAATAAGGATATGGAACAGTGCGGCAAAATTGATGTTGACCCCATTGCACAGCTGTGGCTACCTGTATGTATGGAAAGAGTTTTCCTAAGACGGCCGAGTAAATCAGAATGAGGTTTTTCTTGCCTTAGCGTGGTGTGTAAACCATTATGACTTGGCTTTATACACACCCCAGGTTGCTATGGCTCATGGTTTTAAAAGACCGTGGCAAGACCACCCACTGCGTGATGGATATGGAATGTCAGTGTTGACATTCCCCCACCCCCCTTGAATTAACTGAAGTTGTGCAGCAAATGCAAAATCAAATGTCACCCACCGAGGTCTTCAGCAGTATTAAACGATGGATATTCAGGATATTTAAGGAAAAGGAATCCTCAATCTGAGTATTGCATTGGCAGTTCTGTGTTAGCAAAAACTTCAGAAGAGAAGGATTTAGGGGTCGTGATTTCTGACAGTCTCAAAATGGGTGAACAGTGCAGTCAGACGGTAGGAAAAGCAAGTAGGATGCTTGACTGCATAGCTAGAGGTATCACAAGCAGGAAGAGGGAGATTGTGATCCCGCTATATAGAGCGCTGGTGAGACCCCATTTGGAATAATACTGCGTTCAGTTCTGGAGACCTCACCTACAAAAAGATATGGATAAAATTGAAGGGGTCCAAAGATGGGCTACAAAATTGTGGAAGGTCTTAAGCATAAAACGTTATCAGGAAAGACTTCATGAACTCAGTCTGTATAGTCTGGAGGACAGAAGGAAAAGGGGGGACATGATCGAAGCATTTAAATATGTGAAAGGGTTAAATAAGGTTCAGGAGGGAAGTGTTTTTAATAGGAAAGTGAACCCAAGAACAAGGGGGCACAATCTGAGGTTAGTTGGGGGAAAGATCAGAAGCAACGTGAGAAAATATTATTTTAGTGAAATAGTAGTAGATGCTTGGAACAAACTTCTAGCAGACGTGGTTGGTCAATCCACAATGACTGAATTGAAACATGCCTGGG
Source organism: Erythrolamprus reginae (assembly GCF_031021105.1). Taxonomy (NCBI): domain Eukaryota; kingdom Metazoa; phylum Chordata; class Lepidosauria; order Squamata; family Dipsadidae; genus Erythrolamprus; species Erythrolamprus reginae. The sequence goes on from NC_091958.1 coordinate 2,008,650, forward strand.
ATAAACATATATCCACCCTAAGGTAAAATACAGGAAATACTATAAAGGCAGACTAGATGGACCAGGAGGTCTTTTTCTGCTGTCAATCTTCTATGTTTCTATATGTGGAGTTATTTATTCCTCGGATCCATGCCTGGGTGAAGCGTGATTAAGGTAGCCCTATTTTTAGCCCCCTGTACTGTTCTTCTGATGGTGGTTTAGATGTCTTCTTTGACGAGTCCTCGGTGGCTGGAGATGGGACCTGAGCCAAGCCTGAGACATGAACCTCGGGGCAATTAACGGAGACCTCGGGACGCTTTCTCCAGCGGTCGCTGGGATTTATTCCCTTGGAAGCGGATCCTAATACGTCTCAACAAAGCGATTGCAGAGTCAGTTGGGATGGAAAGCAGATTTGGGGTTTGTAGAGGAAGCATCCAGCTGGCCCGGCCTGGACCACAAGATGTTGGGGCAGGTCCCTGGGTTGGAGGGGTTTGTGGGCAGAATGCTCTCTTTTTTCCTTCTCTCTCGTTTGATCCGTGACCCAAAAGGAAACACGAGGCCTTGGGAGGTTGTTCTTTAAGAATATTCTGCCGCCGAAGCGTCCAGGGAGAAAATGCGTAGCTGCTCTGCTCGATGGGCAGATAATCTGGTCCAAAAGAACCTTGTGGGTCTCTTTCCTGTTTTACTTTGTCTCAGAGAGTGGCCAGGGTTGCCTTCTGCGGAGTTGTCCAGCAGCAAGGAAGGGGGTCACAGACCACGGGTCAAGGAGCAAGAGGGAGCCCCTCCAGAGGCTTTCAAGACAGGCCTCCCCCCAGGAAGCTGTTTGGGGGTGATGGGTGTTGCAGTCCAGCATTCCTAGAGGATCAGCTGGTTGGGAAAAGGAGTTGTGATTTGCAGGAACACTAGGCTGTGTTTGTACTATCAGTTCACTCATCTATTCTACTGCACATGTCTGGCAGATTTCTTTCTTTCTTTCTTTCTTTCCTTCCTTCCTTCTTTCCTCTCTCCTTCACACCCTCCCCTTTCTATTCCTTCATTCCCTCCTTTCTTAACTAACCCCCTTCCTTCTTTTTCCCTCCCTCGTCTTTCTCTCCTTTCCTTCTTGATTTATTTCCTTCCTTCTTTCTTTCTTTCTTTCCTTCCTTCTTTCCTTCCTTCCTTCTATCCTTCCATCCTTCCTTTTCTTTCTTCCCTCCCTCCCTCCTTCCTTCCTCTCTTCTTCACCCCTTTCCATTCCTTCCTTCCTTCCCTCCCTCCTTTCTGAACTCCCTTCCTTCTTTCTCCCTCGTCTTCCTCCCTCCCTCCAGCAGATAAGATTTGTGGCCAAGATAACAGAACTTTTACGGACAAACCTTTGACAGTCTAAATGGGTAGTTTTGTCCTTTCCTGGGGAGGGTTCCCTTCCTTTGAAAACAGAAGATGCTTGAGGGCTGGCTATCTCGATTGGAGCAGGCCAGGCCAGGGGGGGGTCAGGGCCATTATACTGCAGTGGGGGGGGTAGCAGTGGGTTGCCTCTGGGGCTTGGAAGAGCCAGCCTGGGCCTCAGGAGAGCCAAAGAAGAGCAGGGATATCTCTCTGAACCGTTGCCTGCTGCTCTCCCACTTCCCTCTCCCGACCTTGAAGGATGTTGGCGGGTGTCATCAACGCATCAGCCTTTCTCCAGCCGCTGGGTGATGGGGGATGCTGTGGAGGGGGGCGGGCGGGCGTGTTGATCCTTCTTCCTGAGGCTGGTTGCCAAGAACAACAGCAGACTCCGGCAGGTCGGCGCAGGAAGGGAACGGCTGGGAGCTGATTTGTAGCGGGAGCGCTTCGGAGATGCACAAACTCCCCCCTGAGTTCTCCCCTCCCTTCTCCTCTCCCCCTTCCCCCCAATGGCCAGCTGCCAACGCCATGCCAAAAAAAAAAGAAGAAGAAGAGAGAGAGAGAGAGAAACCCTTTCAAATAAACTCCTCTCTGAGTTTGTTTTCATGTCACTGAAGTGTGGGAAGAACAAAGCGGAGCTGACATATAATTTGGGTGGGTGGAGAAGCCTGGGGACCCCCCTCTCCATCTTGATCATATCCCAAGATTTTCTGGAAGCGCTGAGTCCACCCAATTCCCACCAGCGAAGTCTCAGGCCCAGGGCTAGGCTTCTCAGTAGTACATCAACACAACAGGTAATCCTCAACTTACAAGGTAATTCTCAACTCTGTCGCTAAGCAAGACAGTTAACTGAGCTTAATCAAACTTTTTTTTGGGGGGGGGGGGATAATTTTTTTATTTTTTCTCCACCACAGAATAAAACATACATAGATAAAAAAGACAGCATCAATGCCTAGGAATCACAATATATACCATTTCCTTCTCATATAAAGTATAAAACATTTTAAGGAACATTGTAAATTTCATTTTCCATTTAAACAATCTTATCCTCATTCTTCCATTATTTAAACTAACTTAGTATGAAAAACATTAATAAAAATCAGAAACTAATGTTTCAATATCTAGCTCTCTCTATATATGAAATTTCTTTATCTGATCACACCATAAAATTCCCTAGCTCCAACATTTAAAATATAAAGGAAAACACATTAGCCTTTATATAACGAAACATCTTGAATCTGTGTTATATTGTTATCTAGCGCTACTGCCATGTCCTTTTTTCGTCACCTGGGTCTTTTAACCACCTAATCTCTAATTTCCGTATATCACTTCAAAAATAGTTGTAAAATTTTTAACCATTTTTAATTTCCATCCATTCATAAAACTTTCCCCAAATTTTATTATAATCAAACTATATCTTAACCGACTTGAAGAAGTCACCTTTTCTCTCTCTTGATCCTGGTTTCCCACACATCGGTCATCTATTCCCATACAAATCTAATATATTATTATTATTATTATTATTGTTGTTGTTGTTATATCTTGCCTTCCACTTCTTGGGCTGCAATTCTCAGTCTTGGCCACTTTAAAACGGGTGGACATCGACACCCTTGGCTGGGGAATTCTGGGAGTTGAAGTCCACCCACCTTAAAGTTGTTCAAGTTGCTTGAAAATCCTAGCTCAAGGCTCCCCTGATTGGCTGGCCATTCCGTGACATCACAGAAGTTCACCCAATCCCCAACAACAGCTCCAACTCTGCATTTCTTGGACCAATTTGGACCAGTTTGGACCAGTCTGGAAAAAGAGAAGCAAACAGTCCCTGTTCTAGCACGAGCCACATAAAATTTCATCGGAAAACGTTGTAACTCACATCCTCCTAGAATATTGTTTCCAGGATGAAGGAATCCCAGGGTTCCAGAGGAAGGTTGGAGACATTCCTTTCCCCGTTTCTGTGTTCCCGAAGGTTTATCTGTTCCCATCTTGTGGATGTTCTGTGCAATGAACATATTTCTCGACTTCTTCTGCCTTGAGTAAAAGCTTGGCTGTCTTTGAGGCAGACCTCAGCCAACTTTTCCCCAGTAAAAACTTCCACCAATTCTTTCAGGACCGTGCCAAAGAAACTCTTGGACAAAATTCTCACTCTACAGCTACCGCCAGGCAGGGAAACTGCTAAGGCTGGAAGGATTTCTAACTTCCTTTCTTATAGTTCATCATTATTATTATTTTTTGCTTTCGGTAAGTGCCAACTGAGCGACAAATTGCAAGCGTCCTGCACGATTTCATTCCTGCCTGGTCCTTTCTGCACAATTTGTGTGTAGTTAGTCCTGTTGGCTTAGCAGTCCTTCTAAATCAGTGTTTCCCAACCTTGGCAACTTGAAGATATTTGGACTTCAACTCCCAGAATTCCCCAGCCAACAATTCTGGGAGTTGAAGTCCAGATATCTTCAAGTTGTCAAGGTTGGGAAACACTGTTCTAAATGACAGTGACACTAAAGAAAGGACCAGTCCTCACACTTAGGGCCACCATAACATTCCCCGGAGTTACGTGATCCAAAATCCAGTTGCTTGGCAACTAGCACGTATTGAGGACAGTTGTAGCATCCAGGGGTCATGCGATTATAATCGGCGACCTTGCCATCCAGCTTGGTTGGATTCTCCTAATGACGGATCGTAAAGGAGGCTAAAACCTACGAAGACCGGTTGCAGGAATTGGGTTTGGCCAGAAGTAGATCTCAACCTTTCTAATGTCTCGACCCCTTAATCCAGTTCCTCATGTTGTGGTGACCCCCAACCATAAGTCTAGCGCTAATTCTTCCAACAGAGCTTTAAGGTGATTGGCAGGAAGGTCAGAGGGACACCCCCACTGTCAATGCCCGATTGGTCGGATTGTAAAAAATACGTTCCAAGGCGCCAGAATAGAAGCTTTAGTTGCTAACACCGTGGGAAATTTGTCTTTTCTCAGGGTATTAGGTGACCCCTGTGAAACGGTCATTTGACCCCCCCCCAAAGGGGTCTCGACCAGTGTTCCCTCTAATTTTTTTTTGGGGTGGGCGGAAAAGTATAGTGTCTGAGCGGCAGTCCGTTCGGGACTGGGCGGCACAGAAATATTAAATAAACAAACAAATAAACAAACAAACAAGCAAACAAACAAATAAAAAACCCACCCTGTTTTGTCTCAGGGAATTTCAAAATAAAATACTGTACTGTGTGTCTATAACAGTGAGCTCATAATAGGGCAACTCTATCAATATCAAAATGCCACTTCAATAGTTGAGCTAGTTTCAAACTAGATTTTGATTTTCTTTCTCTCTTCCTTACTCCCATTCTTTTTCTTTCTCTTTTCCTTCCTCTCTTTTTTCTACCTGTTTCTTTCTCTTCCTCTCTTCTCTCTCTCTCCTTCCCTCTCACTCTTTCCCTCTCGGCTTCTGGGCAGGTTTGGAAAACTCTGAGTTGATGATGATTTTTAAGTGAGTGATTGCTCACTGCTCAGCTTAGAGGGAACTATGGTCTCGACCCCAAGGTTGAGGAGCACTGAACTAGGGAAAGACATGATAGCAGTCTTCTGGTATTGGAGGAGCTGCCACAAAGAACAGGGGGAGTCAGCTTATTTTGCAAAGCACCAAAGAAGGCCCGACAAGAAACAATGGATGGAAAGTCATCAAGGAGAGAAGAAACCTGGAATTAAGCAGAAACCTCCTACCAGGGAGAACAATTAACCTTCAAACGTTGTGGGTGCTCCTCCATCATTGGAAGTTTTTTTTAAGAAGAGACGGGAAAACCAGAGATTGTTCTTTTTTATTTTTTTTTAATATTTTATTCTTTATATTTTTATACATACAAAGACATTGCAAACAAAATAAGTACAAGTAAATAAAAACAAACAGAAAAATAAACATAACAGGAAACAAAACAAAACATTTGGGAAAAGTAATTTCCCCACTCTTTTAGAATGTTCAATCAGAGAATTTTTCCTCATAACTTGTTATTTTGTTAACGTATTACTTTGCATTACTTTTGCTTTAAAAAAAAAATCTGTTTTTTGAGAATTTATAATTTATATTATATTGATTGATTGATTATTTATTTATTTATTGGATTTCTATGTTGCCCCTCTCCCAAGTCTCAGGGTGGCTTACAACATATAAGAAACAGTAAATTACAACAACATCAATCCGATTAAATTAAAATTACATAATAATAATAATAATAATAATAATAATAATAATAATAATAATAATGTACCGGTAATTTATTAGATTTGTATGCCACCCCTCTCCGGAGACTCGGAGCGGCTCACAACAATTACAGCAATATAACAAATCCAATAATAAAAAGACATCTAAAAACCCTTCATTAAAACCATATCCCTAAATATTAAAATCAATCACACCCATTTGTGCAACGATCATACAATCATTTGTTGGCCAAGGGCTAAGATCTAATCGGCCCAAGCCTGATGAGTCTTTAGGCTCTTGCGAAAGGCGAGGAGGGTAGGGGCAGTGCGAATCTCCGGGGACGCCGATTCCAGAGAGTGGGGGCCCCCACAGAGAAGGCTCTTCCCCTAGGCTCCACCAAGCGACATTGTCTAGTTGACGGGACCTGGAGAAGGCCGACTTTGTGGGACCTGACCGGCTGCTAGGACTGATGCGGCAGGGATCCATTAGGCTTGGAACCATCCCCACGTGACCCATCACAGATGGTGGCTTCCTTCTGATCCTTCCGAAGCTGTGTTTTGGAGAGGAAAGATCGAGCCATCCTGCGTCTGAATCTCAGCTGTCGCCAGCAGCCCTGGCTTGAGCCCAGAAGAGGAAACAGCCCCGAGGCTTTGCTCGTGGTAAAATTAGCCTCTGACCAGGCCTGGGGAGAATGTCCTTTTGGCCTGGGGTGGACAGCCCAGCCTGCTTTCCTTGGCCGAGCAGCACCACCTGTGCTTGCTGTTGCCTTTCTGCTCCCTCGCTTGCTCCGTGCAAATGTCACCACCTGTTTGCTGTTATTTTCCCCCTCCCCCCCTTCCAGCTCAGCTTTCCGCCTCGATAAATATTAATGGGCGACCTCGAGGCGACTCTTTGCCCGACCGAAAGGTGCCCTTTGGGGAACGGTCGGCTTCTTTTCTGCTCTGCTCCAGTTCTTCCACAAATGGGATCTGTGTTAAGTGCAGCTTCTGGGATGCTGGCTTGTTATTCCAGCTGTTAGCCAGGCTCAGACAGTGAGATGGTTTTTTTTGCCTTTGGGGAGGGTATTGGGGTTCAACGGGAAGGGTTTTGGTTCAAGGACTGACTGTCCCTTTCAGGAGCTTCAGCCAGCAAGGCCAGGGCTGGGGATTGTGGGAACTGTAGTCTAAAAGGTCTGGTAGGTGGCAGAGTGGTTTAGATGTGCAGTATATAGTGCATGATGAGGTTGAAGGAAAATATAGAGCTGCCTTTTCACCAGCATGTTTGTTTGTTTGTTTGTTTATTTATTTAGTCCAATACACAATGAGGGTTTTAGTGGATATATATCTATATACGCATAGTAAAATACATGATGAAGGTTATAGAGGTGATACTCATAGTAAAATATATCTAAGAAATAATAGAAAAGATATAGAAATAGAACATATCAATGAAAGAATAGAAGAAGAGATATAAGAATAGAAGAAAGGTATAGGAGATATAGGAGAGCAATAGGACGGGGTGGAAGGCATTCTAGTGCACTTGTACTCGCCCCTTACTGACCTCTTAGGAATCTGGAGAGGTCAACCGTAGATAATCTAAGGGTAAAGTGTTGGGGGTTTGGGGATGACACTATTGAGTCCGGTAATGAGTTCCACGCTTCGACAACTCGGTTACTGAAGTCATATTTTTTACAGTCAAGTTTGGAGCGCTTAATATTAAGTTTAAATCTGTTGTGTGCTCTTGTGTTGTTGTTGTTGAAGCTGAAGTAGTCACCGACAGGCAGGACGTTGCAGCATGTGATCTTGTGGGCAATACTTAGATCTTATTTAAGGTGTCTTAGTTCTAAACTTTCTAGGCAATCAATTACAGTGGCGCCTCTACTTAAGAACATTTCTAGATAAGAATTGGGTGTTCAAGATTTTTTTTGCCTCTTCTAAAGAACCATTTTCTACTTAAGAACCTGAGTCAGGAAAAATTTCGCAGCAAATTTGAGAGCGGCACAACCTCCTGCTTAGACAGGAAACCCTACACTACCTCAGACAGATGGTTATCCAACCTCTTCTTAAAAACTTCCACTGTTGGGGCATTCACAACTTTTGGAGGCAACTTCTATTCCACTGATCAACCGTTCTGACTGTCAGGAAATTTCTCCTTAGTTCTAAGTTGCTTCTCTCCTTGTTTAGTTTCCACCCATTGCTTCTTGTTCTAACACGAAACATTTTTCTAAGATGAAACATTTTCTAATGCTACTTAGAGACCCTCCCGCCTCCATTGCAACTTCTCCCCCAAATATTGGCTGCCCTCTCTAGTTCCCCCTGTCTAGACGTGGGCCACCTGTGGAGCAGGGGATCCCTGGTGGATCAGAGAGCACTGGCTTTGGCCTCGTGGGATGAGGTCACACAATCTGCTCGATCCCTCAGCATCAGGCATTCAGTGATGACATTTCCCCCAAATGCAAAATGCAGCGCAGCTGTTGGAAGAGGCAGAGCTTGGAGGGCTGGGGGGGAATACGAGCGCTCTGTCGGTGGCTGGCTGGGTGGCGCTTATGTGGGAAAGCTCCTCAGCCAAGCTAGGGCTGTCACTTTGGGGATCTCTGCTCCCCAGCTGGCTAACCAAAGCCAGGCCCTGGTAGCTTTTCCCATTGGCCTCTCAACTCGCCCCTCCAACTTATAAGCACAAGGAGGGGAGGGGGCTTTCCTACCAGCAGGAGAGCACATGTTTGGCCTGCTCAAGTCTCCAGCAGCCCACCGACCCATCTCACCTCTCCCCATCCCAGGACCACGGGGAACTCTCACTGGTTGGGGGTGGGCTTAACAGGCTCTCAAAACTCTGTATGTCCAATCACACTTGGCCAATAAATCCTATTGTGTTGTATTGTATCCTATGCTAAACCCATCTTATCCTTATGTCATGCTATGCTGGGCTAGGCCTTCCTAGATGGGTTGAAATATCCAGTATCTCAGGGGTTGCCACAAAGAAGGAGTCAACCTATACTCCAAAGTACCTGAGGGTAGAACAAGAAACAATGGGTGGAAACTAAACATGGAGAGAAGCAACTTAGAACTACGGAGAAATTGCATGGCAGTCAGAACGGTTGATCGGTGGAATAGAAGTTGCTTCCAGAAGTTGTGAATGCCCCAACACTGGAGGTTTTTAAGCAGATGTTGGATCACCATCTGTCTGAAGTATTGTAGGGTTTCCTGCCTAAGCAAGGGGTTGGACTAGAAGACCTCCAAGGTCCCTTCCAACTCTGTTGTTATTAAATGCAGATCCCAGGATTCCATGCTGCTGCCTTGGAGTTCTGGGAGCTTCTCTATGGCACTGAGTTTCCAAAGATCTTGAGCACATTTTGGGGGCAGGAAAATGTCTCCGATTTGAGGGGTGTGGGGTTCTTGTCCCAGGAGAATTGGGGAACAAAATTTAGAGGAGGGGAAACTTCAGTGTAGCCTGCTTTCCTTCTGGGTTAACTTTGAGGCTCTGTCATGATGAATTTCATGGGGAGTGGAGGGGATTCCTGGGGAAAAGGGCTTTGGAAGGTGAGTCTGCAGACCCCCCTTTCTCTCTGATGGGCAAAGAGGAGGCATCCCCCCAAGAGAGGTGAGACCCCCTCCCCAATTGGCTACCTAGCCCGTTTTCCCTTTGCTGATTGCGAAGCATCAGGCGAGGAAGTGTGTTCCAGGTGGGGTGACCTTCATGTTCCCCCCCCAGCGCCCTGGTGTCAGACCCCCGCCCAGGCCCTCTTGTCCCTGGCTGCTCAGGTTGCTGCACCGAGGCGCCCCCGCCCCAGCCCCCTCCTCAGTTAGCCTGCCTTCTTCGCGGTCCTCCGAGGCGGCTTTTCGGGCGGAGGGGGCCTGGCTCCGCGGCGGGTCCGAGCCCCCCCCGCCTCCCCCGCCCGGGGCATTTCCTCTCGGCGTCAAGGAGGCGCAGCGGCGGGCGGGCGGAGGGAGGGAAGGGGGGGCAGCGGCGTCCCTCCTGGCCTTGGCGGCCCGCCCGACCCTCCCCACCTCCTGCAAACGCGGCGGGCGGCGGGGGGAGAGCGAGGAGCCGGCTCCGGCGGGCGCGGGGCTTGGCTGGCTGGCTGGCGGGGGGAGCGCCGCTGGTGGTGCGGAGGGAGACCCTCCTCCGGGAGGGAGGGGGCCAGGCAGCAGCCAGCCAGCCGGCGGGATGGCGCTTCCGAGTTCGCAGCCAAACTTTGCACAGGCGGCGGCCGGCCGAAAGGAACGCTAGAGCGGGCGCGCCTCCGGCCGCAGCAGCAGCGGCGGCGGGGAGGCTGCGGCTGGGAGTCCGCGAACCGCCGCCAACTAAACCGCCCGCCTCTCCGGCCGCCCGGCGCCTTTGCAAGATGAGCGGCCGGCCCGGGGAAGCCTCTTCCAGCCGCCGGGCACGATGAGCGCTCCTCCTCCTCCTCCGCGGAAGGAGGCGCCGATCTCTCGCAAACAGCGGCTGATGGCCTCGCTGGCGTCCGGGGACCAGGCTGCTTTAGCGGTGAGGAGCCCCGGCCGCCCGCCCGCGTCCCCCTCCTCCTCCTCCACGGCGCTCTGCTGCTTCGTCTGCGGCGGCGGCATCAGCCGGGGCAAGGAGCGGAGGCTGCAAGTGCGCCCGGCCGGCGCCCACCAGCCCTTCTTCCCCTTCCTGCAGCACCAGGAGCCGGCGCCCGGCGCGCGGGAGGTCAGCGCCGAAGGGTGCGCCCTGGTCTGCGCGGTCTGCCGCTGCTTCCTGGCCGAGCAGTGGGACGCCTTCGAGCGGGCGCGCACGCCGGTGGAGAAGCGCATGTACTGGCTCAAGCGGCCCTACCAGTGCGAGGGACCCGCGGCGGCGGGCGGAGGAGGGACGCGCCGCGCGCCGCAGGAGTGGAACCTCGCCTACGCGCTGGGCACCGACGACGAAGACGAGGAGGAGAGGCCGCCCGGCAGCCGCCCCGACGACCCGTCCCTTGGAGCGCCCGCGCCGGCGGGCGAAGACTCCTCGCTCTCCTCGCTCTCGGACGCCGAGACCTCGCCGGAGCGGGTGCCGCGCTTCCCTAGCCCCGAGGAGCGGAAGAGGCCCGGCGCGCATCTGCCCGCTCGCCAGCTGCGGCCGCCCCCGGAAGAGGCGTCGGGGATCCCCTTCCACCCGGGGAACGGGCTGCCACTGGCTCCCAAGCCTCGCAGGAAGCGGCAGGGGCCGGTGAAGCGGCGTCGGGCGAGCGGGGATTGGAGGGCCGCCATGGAAGGCTTCGGGTGGCATCAGCCCGGCTCGGAAGCGAGGCGAGGCGAGGGGGCGGCGAGCGAGGGGCCCCGTCCGCCGTCGGACCGCTGCTCATCGGAGGAGAGCGAGATCAACATCACCAGCGACGAGGAGGCGCGGACGGCGCGAGGCACCACCGGGGGAGCCCCGTCGAAGGGCCCCGGCTTGGCCTGCTACGTCTGCGGCTCCCTCCTGACGCCGGGCGCGCAGCAGCGCATCCACGTGCAGAAGCAGGAGAAAGCCCCGACGGCGCCCTTCTTCCCCTTCCTCTGGCTGCACAGCCCGCCGCCGGGCGCCCTCCCGCTCAGCCCCGCCGGCAGCACCCTGGTCTGCCCGGCCTGCCACGCTTCGCTCCTGCAGCAGTGGCGCAGCTTCGAGGGCGCCCGCGTGCCGGTCCTCCAGCGGCTCTACATGGTGCCCCGGGCCGCGCCGGCCCCATCCCGGAGAGCCGGGCTGAGCCGAGAGGAAGGGCCTCCGGGGGCCCCGCAGCCCCGCCCGCCTGAAGCCTGCTACCTCTGCGGGGAGGACTGCACCCAGGACTGGCGCCCCGTCTCGGCCAAGGCCCCCAACGGCAGCTCCAAGGCGGCCATGCACTTCCCCTTCCTCAGCCGCCTGCCCTGCCCGCCGGGGGCCAAGGGGCCCGACCACCGTTGCCAGGTGCGCAGCTGCCCCCGGTGCTACCTGGTGCTGCAGGACCTGTGGGCCATCTACCGCGCCTGCCGCAACGAGCAGTGGATCGCCTCCGCCCAGAGCTTCCTGGGAAGGTACCAGCAGGTCTTCGCCGCCGTTGGGGAGGCCGAGGCCCTGAGCGCGACCCAGACAGGCCTGGCCTCCGCTTGCTACATCTGTGGTGCCGTGCTGGGCCCTGGCAAGGAGTTCCAAGTCAGTGTCAACCCTGCCGCCGGCCGCTTTGGTGAGAAGGAGCCCTTTTTCCCTTTCCTGGCGGTGTATCCACCAGCGCCGCGAGCCAGGCTAGCTGACGCCACGGGCATCGTGGCCACCTGCCTGCTGTGCTACCACGACCTCCTGGCCCAGTGGCTGCAGCACGAACAGGGCAGCGCCCAGCACCCCAGCAGCGCCTGGTCCCGGCAGTACAAGGTGGACACCTTTGCTTGTTTTTTCTGCCGGCGAGAGAAGAAACGCCACCTTGGATTAAGAGCGGTGCCAGTTAGCCGGCTGCCCATCTTCTTGGGCTCCTTCCGGGGTCCGGGCACCTTGTTGGTGGATGATGGCAAGTGGCTGACCATTGGGGCTTGCCCTGAGTGCGCCGTGCTGGTGCTGGCAGGCAAATCGGCCGTGGCCCGGGATCTTTTGGCTCTGCCCACAACCGGGCCTCCGTCTCTCCAAAAGGTAAGCTTCTGGTGGGGTTTGCTGCCTTTGCACCACCGTTGGAAAGGCCGCGGCTCTTCAGCAGTTGCTGGGCTGGGAGCCTTTGATGTATCGCAGCATCGAAGTTCAGCCAATGAATTTCTATCCAGGCAGGTGTGTGAGAATGCTGGAGCGGTGTTAGTAGAAGAAGCACATACCGTATTTTTCAGAATATAAGACGCACTGTAGTTTTTGGAGAGGGAAATAGGGGAAAGGATCTGCTTACCAGGTATTTATCTGGCTAGTGTCCTTAGACAGCACATTATCTTATCCCCTAGTTAGGGCTTTTAAAAAAACCTTATTTGGAGAGAGTAACAATGAAAGAGCTTGCAAGCCAGCAAGAGCTGGGAACATCATTAGCACCTGGAAAGAAACATTCAGAGCAAGTAGATCAAGGGAAAAAACCCTGCAAAGACTTAAAGCTTGGAAAACATTCTTTGCAGAGAGTAACAATGAAAGGGCTTGCAAGCTGGGAACATCGTTAGCACCTTGTTAGGGCTGGAAAGCAAAATCTTGCAAGAGGACATGCGCATATGTGAGATTTCGGTGATTTTCGGTGGTTTTTTTACCTCTGCACATGCACGAAAGCAAAAAAGTCACTGAAATCTCGCAAGGCCATGCATATGAGATCTTGCTTCCTGCGCATGTACATAAATCTTCCTGCGCATGTGCAGAAATCTTCCTGCGCATGCGCAGAAGCCAAATCTGGGTCCCGTTGACTAAACAATGCCATTTGGTGGGACCCAGGGGAAGAGCCTTCTCTGTGGTGGCCCCGGCCCTCTGGAACCAACTCTCCACGGAGATTAGGACTGCCCCCACCCTCCTTGCCTTTCGCAAACTTCTGAAAACCCATCTATGTCGCCAGGCATGGGGGAATTGATATACCCCTTAGCTATTATAATTTATATATGGTTTGTTTGAGTTGCATGATTATTTTTATAAGGATTTTTAAAATTGTTTTTAACTATTGGATTTGTATATTGTGTATTGTCCTTTTGTGAGCCGCTCCAAGACCTTGGAGAGAGGCGGCATACAAATCTAATAAATTATTATTATTATCTTGCTCCGAAATGCGCGCATGCCCACCGGTCAGCACCGTTAGCGGCGGTAAGTTGGAACCCCCGCCTGAGTGGGTTGGTCTCATTTTGCCAGTGCCCCTTGAGTCCTGCAGAATGGCAGGGGTCCCAACCAGAGCCATTGCCCATTAAAAGTCTCATGAGTCATAGTTTGCAGGCGAGCGTTGGCTGGAGATGCGCAGAACTTCCTTCCCGTCTCATCCTGGCAGAGTAGAGCGCTTCCCTGTGGTTTGAGTCCTTTGCAGCGAAGGCTTTCAGGGTTGGCTTCTGTTCTTTGCAAGGAAATAGTTTTGCTCAGCTGTGAATGCGAGGGAACCCCAAAGGCCAGGCTTGATGGATCTGCCCTGGTTTCAGTCTGCTGGGTTCAGAAGGGTCCTTGGCTTGATTGCTCTGAGCAGCATCCTTAGGGGTCTAGAGAAGGCTCCTCTGTTGACTGCAGATAATTGTTTGTTTAGTTACTTAGTTATTTAGTTATTTACATATTTAGTTATTTAGTTATTTAGTTATTTAGATATTTAGTTACTTAGTTACTTAGTTATTTAGTTATTTTATTTAGTTATTTAGTTATTTAGTTATTTAGTTGCTTAGTTGCTTAGTTGCTTTGTTATTTTATTTAGTTATTTTATTTAGTTATTTAGTTTCTATGTGCCCAACTCCCGAAAGACTCTGGGCAACCTATGGCCAAAAAAAATATATCCAAACATTATAAAGAACAATTTAAAACCCCATTAATTAAACCCCCCACACACATCTCTTCTGTGGCCAGATCAGAACTCACCCAATCAGTGGCCCTAGGCCTGCCAGCAGAGCCAGGTCTTTAAGGCTTTCTGGGAGGCCAGTAGGGTGGGGGCAGGATGGATTTCCGGAGGTATATGAATCCAGAGAGCTGGGGCCACCACAGACAAGGCCCTCCCCTGTGGTCCCGCCAACCAGCATTGTTTACCCGACGGGACCCGGAGAAGGCCGACTCTGCGGGCTCTTATTGGTCATAAGAACCTAAGAAGAGCCCTGCTGAATTGGGCCATCGAGTCCAGCATTCTGTGCCACACAGTGGCCTCCCAATTGTCCATGGAGATCTTGAGCAGAAGGAGAAGGCAAGACCCTCCTTTTCCCTTGACCCCCAACAAATGGGACCCAAGGGAACCCTGCCTGCCTCAACCAACATAGAGGGGCACTTGGACATCCATTTCAATAACCACTTATATACTTGGCATTCCTGAATTTGTCTCATCCTGTCTTGAAGCTATTCAGACTGACAGCTGTCATGACCTCTTCTGGAAGGGAATCCCATAAAACAAGGACCCTCTGGATGAAGACATATTTCCCTTGATTTGCCCTCACTTTCTTACCTATGAGCTTTAGGGAGGGCCCCCTTGTCCTAGTAGTGTGTGATAGAGAAAATAATTTTTCTCTATCCACCTTTTCTATCCCATGCAAGATTTTATACACTTCGATCAAGTCCCCCCTTAAACGCCATCTTTCAAGGCTGAAGAGACCAAGGCCTTGCAACCTGGTTTCGTAAGGGAGGGGCTCCATTTCCTTGTTCATTCTTGTTGCCCTTTTTTTGCACCTTCTCCAGTTCAGCAAGGCTTTGGTCCAGGCTGACTGAGGAATGACACCTCCCATGTGGATGAGTGACCCAGAGATATTTCACCTCTGCTTGTATATTATTTGTTGCCTGGAAACCTTTGTGAGAGCAACTTTTATGACCCGTGACAAAGTTGAACAGTTCAGAAATTACAAGGGCCAAGAAGGAAGAGTATCTCAGGAGTACCTTGGACAGTAGCTGGGCCCCTCGGAGGTTGCTGTGGAATGGGAGGATGAGGAAGGAGAGGCTTCTGGAAGTTTCTCTCCTGTTTTGAAAAACTTTATTTATTTATTATTAGAGTTGAAAGGGACTCTGCAGGTCATCAAGTCCAACCCCCTGCCCGAGCAGGAAATCCTATAGTACCCCAGCCAAATGGCAGTCCAATCTCCTCTTGAAAATGTCCAGAGTTGGGGCATTCACAACCTCCGCTGGCAGGCCGTTCCGTTCCACTAGTTGATCGCTCTGACCATCAGGAAGTTCATCCTTATTTCCCAGTGGAATCTCTCCTTGGTCAGTATCCATCCGTTGCTCCTGGTCTGGCCCTCTGGTGCCCTGGAAAATAGAGTGACCCCCTCCTCTCTGTGGCAACCCCTCAAATACCTATATACTGCTATCATGTTCCCCCAGGCTCTCCTTTTCTCTAGAACAGAGGCCTCCAACCTTGGGCGCTTTAAGCCTGGAGGACTTCAACTCCCAGAATCCCCCAGCCAGCTTTGCTCTGCCCCTGCTCTAGGCTGTCCATGCCCAAGTTCCCGCAATCTCTCTTCGTAAGTCTTGGGTTTTAGTCCCCTCATCTTTTCTGCACCTTCTCCAGAGTTTCAATGTCTCTTTTGAAGTGTGGGTGACCAGAACTGAATGAACTTTGCAGCCCAGAAACATGGCAGGAAAGGTTTCAACAGGAGATGCAAAACTCACTTAAGAAGCGTCCTGTGGAACAGCAGCAAAAATGGGGGGCGGGGGCGGGGGACGGGCCTTGATTGTGGTCGTAAATTGAAGACTATGGCAGGGAGGGAGCTGGTTTTTTGGGAAGCCCAGTGAAGGTCAGCGCCTGACTCAATTGCTGCTTGCTTTTCTTGCTTTGGGTTTTCCTTTCCCTCCCTGGATAATGTCAGGAGTTCACAGAGGGCTCTCTCTCCCCCCCCCTCTTTCTTTCTCTCTCTCTCTCTTTCTCACTCTCTCTCTCTCTTCCTCTTTCTTTCTCTCTGTCTCTTTCTGTCTCTTTCTTTCTCTCTCTCTTTCTCTCTCATTTCTCTTTCTTTCTCCCTCTCTCTTTCTGTCTCTTTCTCTCTCTCTCTCTCTCTTTCTCACTCTCTCTCTCATTCTCACTCTCTCTTTCTCTTTCTCTCTCTCCCCTCTCTCTTTCTCCCTCTCTCTTTCTCTTTGTCTATTTCTTTCTCTCTTTCTCTCTCTCTCCCTCCCTCTCTCTCCCTCTCTTTCTATCTCTGTCTCTCTCTTTCTCTCTCTCTTTTTCTCTCTCTCTCTTTCTCTCTCTGTCTCTCTCTTTCTCTCTCTGTCTCTCTCTTTCTTTCTCTCTCTCTCTCTCTCACTCTCTCTCTCTCTTTCTCCCTTTTTCTTTCTTTCTTTCTTTCTTTCTTTCTTTCTTTCTTTCTTTCTTTCTTTCTATCTCTTTCTTTCTTTCTCTCTCTCTCTCTCCCTCCCTCCTTCTCTCTCTCTCTCTCTTTCTCTCTCTCTGTGTTTTCTGTGCCAGGCCAGGGAACAGGTGGTGCTAGAGGATCCCGCCCCCCCCAGCCCCGAAGTCTTGCAGAGCCTTGCCTGTCATCGCAGGGATATCAGGCGGGACATGTCCACATCTGTTTCCCTCCAGCATTTGTCATCGAGAAAGGAAGGAGGGTGGGAAGCTCCGATAAAAGCCCATGGCTCCCTGCCCGACGGAGGAGGGACCTGCTAGGAAGTCCGCTGGCCGCCTGGTTCCACCGACAAATAAGGCCCCCACTTCGCCAACTTTCTGGGAGGGAAGAAACCGAAGGGTTGTGTTGTGAGTGGTGTGTCCCAGGCAGCCCCACGCTTTTTTTCCCTTTTGCTCTTTTCACAGATCGCCTGGCTGCCAAACAGCAGTTCCTGCTTACTTTGGCAGCCTGTGCCGGCATCTGTTTCAGGAAAGGCCCGTGAAAAATGGCCCGTTCGGCTCTGGCTTGACTCACCGCAGGTGGCTCTTGACGCTTGCCTTCTGGGGGAAACTGGAGCCCTTAAGACACCCTTTTCTTTTTCTTTTTAAATTTTTTTTTATTATTTTATAAAAATTTATTTACATATATACAAAACATAAAAGTTGATCAAAACAGAAAACAATTAAGTCTTAGCATGGTATAACAATTTGTGAACATAAAAATTTATAGAGAAGAAAAGGAGGAGTGAGAAAGATGGGAATAGAAAAAAGAGGGGAGAGGGTAAAGAGAACAAAGGAAATAGAAAAAATAAAGAAAGTAAAGGGGTTGGTGAATATCCGGGGAAGCTGTATTGAAAACGGGAATCAGTTCCTGATTTATAAGCTCATTCCCTAGTATCAGGTTAGCCGTCTAGATATTTAAATGCTAGCGTTGAATTAATCTAAATATAGAGATTATAAACTTTATTAGTAAATATTCTGTCAATATATATCTAAAGTCTCTTATTACTATAGCAAAAAAATGAGAAAACTATATATCGGATTTGTATCTGGTCGAGTTTGTAACCAATTATGTAACATGGTGATCTCTTTTTTTCTCTAACCAACTGTAGAAAGGATCCCAACAATTATTAAATGAGGATGTTGATTCATTCCTAACTAGTATAGTTAATTTTGTCATCTCTGCACAGTATTTAATTTTTTTGATTATTGCATCTTTCGGAGGTATATCCTCGTTTTTCCACCACTGTGCAAAGACACCCTTTTCTAACGGAATGAAATTCAGTGGTGAAAAAAAGTCAGGTTCTACATTTAGGCAAGAAAAACAAAACACACAGTATATGTGGTGCCTTGCTCAATGGTAGCAACTGGGAGAGGGATCTTGAAGTCCTTGTGGGCAACCATTGAAATAGGAGCCAGCCATGTGCAGCAGCTGCCAAAAAAGCCAACACAGTTCTAGGCTGCATGAACAGAGGGAGAGAATCAAGATCACGTGAAGGGTTAATACCACTTTATAAGGCCTTGGTGAGGCCACACTTGGAATACAGCATTCAGGTTTGGTTGCCACGATGCACAAAGGATGTTGAGACTCTAGAAAAAGTGCAGAGAAGAGCAACAAAGATGATTAGGGGATGATTGAAGGCTAAAATATATGAAGAATGGTTGCAGGAACTGGGCATGGCTAGTTTAATGAAAAGAAGGACCAGGGAAGACACGATAGCAGTCTTCCAATATCTCAGGGGTTGCCACAAAGAAGAGGGAGTCAACCTATTCTCCAGAGCACCTGAGGGTAGAACAAGAAGCAATGGGTAGAAACTAAACAAGGAGAGAAGTAATTTAGAACTAAGGAGAAATTTCCTGACAGAACAATTTATCAGTGGAAAAAGTTGCCTCCAGAAGTTGTGAAGGCTCCAACACTGGAAGTTTCTAAGCAGATGTTGGATAACCATCTGTCTGATGTAGTGTAGGGTTTCCTGCCTAAGCAGGAGGTTGGGCTTGAAGACCTACAAGATCCCTTCCAACTCTGTTGTTGTTGTTGTTGTTGTTGTTGTTGTTGTTGTTGTTGTTGTTGTTGTTGTTGTTGTTATCATTAAAGGGCCAAACAAAGCATTGTGGATGTCAAAAAGCTTTGGGGCCAAAGCCCTGCTGTGGGGCCAGGAAGCTCACTGGACTTTTGGGTTGGTTGGATAATTTGGCAGGGTAGCTTTTTCTTGGGTCTCTGGAAAGCCTAGATAGCCGAAGGGGTTCTGATCTGTTTGTCCAGACATTGTTCCAATAATGCACAGCGCCCGAGCATGGGATGAAGACCCTCACTGGCCCACTGGGTGGTCACGGAAGGCCATGGATTCACCCAACCTGGGGTGAATCCACTTGGTTTCACTCCCCTTTGCTTCCACATTCTTAAAAGATGGAAACTCGGTGGACAAGAAAATTGGGAGCCCAGAAGGCTGCTTGGCCAATGATGGGGGCCTTAATAACAGGAGCCGCCTGCTGTGATTGGCAGCCAAGGAGCACCAGGTCAAATAGGTGTGAGAAGATTCTGTTGCCCTGAAAGGCAACGTCCGGCCTTGGGTCAAAAGTGCCTGGTGCCCCTTCGTAAAGAGATATTCTCTTGTACAGGTATCTAGGACAGGAAAGGCAGAGAACTGGGATTTTCAGAAGGAAAATATGCCGTATTTTTCAGAGTATAACACGCACCTTTTAAAAGAGTGGAAATGTCGGTGCGTCTTATACGTCGAATACAGCCATTTTTGGCTTCCCAAAACCCTGGCCCCACATTTCAAAAAATGGGTCCATTTTTTGCAAAAATGGGGTAGGCAGAGTGTTTGGGAGGCCTGTAGAGTGTTCCTGGGGACTGGGGGTAGGCAAAAACACCCCCATTTTTGCAAAACAAACGGTCCATTTTTGCAAAAAAAAAAAAAAGATGTGTAGAGGTTTTGGGAAACTTGCAGAGTTTGCCTGAGGGCCAGGGAGGTCAAAAACATTTTTTTCTTACTTATCTTTTTGAAATCTTGGTGCGTCTTCTACACCGGTGCATCTTATGGTCTGGAAAACACAGCGTGTTGCCATTTGCAAGTTCTTGACTTTGATAGTTAGGTAAGTAGGGAGGGAAGGAAGGAAAGAAGAAAGAAAGGAAGGAAGTAAGGGGGATAAAGAAAAAAAGGAGAAGAGGGAAGGGTGAGAGGGGAATAGGAAGGAAGGGCAAGGGAAGGAAGGAAAGATGAGGGAGAAAGAAGGAAGGAAGTTAGTTGAGAAAGGGAGGGAAAAGGGAGGGAAGGAAGGAATGGAAAGGGTGTGAGGGAAAGAAGGAGGAAGGGAAAAAGGAAGGAAGGTAGGAAAGAAGGGTGAGAAAGAGGAGGAAGGAAAGAAAGAAAAGGAAGGAAAGAAAAGGAAAGGGAGAAGGAGGGAGAAAGGAGGGAGGGAAGGAGAGAGGAGAGAGGGAGGGCAGGAAGGAAGAAAGGAAGGAAAGACGGAAAGAAGAGCAAGCCAACTCCTGTTTTATGCTCACCAAGAGTCAAGGAGATCACTTGGTGGTTGGGCTTTGGTGGGCCACGCAGCAAAGTGGGTCTTGATTTAACAGCCCCTCCTAATGGGGCTGTGGGCCTGGGGGTTTCCTCTTACACTCTAATCTCCAGGAGGACAATTTGTGGGAAGCTCAAGTCATTAAAGGGAGCGAAGGGGGAGGAAAATGTGGAGTTCTCCGGTCTGTTGGTGCGGCTGCGTTTCCGCTGGTTGGCAGCCAAGCTAATTTCTGCATTTCTGAGCAGGCTACAGCCCATCTGCTCTTTGGCTGGCATGGCCCACTTAACCCACCCAGGCCATTAAGGGCTGCAGCCTTGCAAATCGATGCAGAGGAAGCTGAGCAGACCACCGGGGAGGAGACCTTTTCCCAGCCCACCTGGGCAGATCCTAAAGGGGGTGGGGGCTTCCTTTGGTGGAAGCTCAGATGGACTTCACAGGATAGCCGTGGACAGCAAAGAAGCCAAAAGTGTGGAGTCTTTGAGTCTGCCAGAAACTGCGTTTGGAACATGAGGATTCTGTTGCATTAAGTTGGAATCGCTACCTTAAAATAGAAGGAGAGGGAGAGTGAAGCTACCGGCCATCTCCTTCAAGCAGATAATAATAATAATTATTATTTATTTTATTTATTAGATTTGTATGCCACCCCTCTCCGTAGACTCGGGGTGGCTCAAACACAATAAAACAGTTCATAACAAATCTAATAATTTACAATTTAAAATATTTTAAAAAACCCATTATTAAGCAGACATACCTACAAACATACCATACATAAATTGTATAGGCCCAGGGCAAATATCTCAGTTCCCCCATGCCTGACGACAAAGGTGGGTTTTGAGGAGTTTACGAAAGGCAAGGAGGGTAGGGGCAGTTCTAATCTCTGGGGGAAGCTGGTTCCAGAGAGTCGGGGCTGCCACAGAGAAGGCTCTTCCCCTGGGGCCTGCCAACCGACATTGTTTAGTAGACAGGACCCGGAGAAGGCCCACTCTGTGGGACCTAATCGGTCACTGGGATTCGTGCAGCAGAAGGCGGTCTCGGAGATATTCTGGTATGTTATCCTATGTTAGAAGCCTTTAAGTCAGTGGTTCTCAATATGGGGGTCGGGACCCCTTTGGGGATTGAACGACTGCTTTATGGGGGTCGCCTAAGACAAATTTGCCACAATGTTAGGAGCTAAAGCTTGTATTCTGATGCCTTGGAAGCTAGAAACATAGAAAATTGACGGCAGAAAAAGACCTCCTGGCCCATGTAGTCTGCCCTTATACTATTTCCTGTATTTTATCTTAGGATGGATCTACCGGTATGTTTATCCCAGGCATATATAAATTCAGTTGCTGTGGATTACCAACCACATCTGCTGGAAGTTTGTTCCAAGCATCTACTACTATTTCACTAAAATAATATTTTCTCACGTTACTTCTGATCTTTCCCCCAACTAACCTCAGATTGTGCCCCCTTGTTCTTGGGTTCACTTCCCTATTAAAATCACTTCCCTCCTGAAGCTTATTTAACCATTTAACATATTTAAATGCCTTTTGATTGTGTCCGCCCTTTTCCTTCTGTCCTCCAGATTATGCAGATTGAGTTCATGAAGTCTTTCCTGATACGTTTCATGCTTAAGACCTTCCACCATTCTTGTAGCCCATCTTTGGATCCATTCAATTTTATCAATGATTTTTGTAGGTGAGGTCTCCAGAACTGAACACAGTATTCCAAACATATTTGGGTTATTATTTGTCAAGTGGACTAGGTGAAATTAAAGCCTTATTTGAAAAGAAACCATCACAAAAACAACATATATGATAGGAAAAAAACATGCTTTTTCTAATGAAATACAAATGAAGATGAGAGCACTGTGTTTTCTCATCTTTAGTCATCTTCATTTTCATTAGAAAGAACACATTTGTTTCTATCATATATGTTGTTTTTGTGATGGTTTCTTTTCAAAGAAGGCTGCAAAAATCAGTCAAGTGGACACCTGGTCCACTTGACAAAGAATGACCCATTTTTACAATCTGACCAATCAGGCGTTGACAGTGGGGGGGGGGGTGTCCCTCTGACTTTCCTGCCAATCAGCTTCAAGCTCTGTTGGGAGAATTGGCACTAGACTTATGGTTGGGGGTCACCACAACAAAAGGAACAGTATTAAGGGGTCGCAGCATTAGAGAGGTTGAGAACCACTGCTAAGTGGTGTTTTTTTTTTTTCAAACGTGGCCCCTTTAAGATGGGTGGATTTCAACTCCCAGAATTCCCTAGCCAGCTCGGCTGGGGAATTCTGGGAGTTGGTCTACCAGCCATCTTCAAAGTTGCCAAAGTTGAAAAAACACTGCCCACAAAGGATTGCCTGTTGTATATAGATCCAGCCAGACAAAACAACGAGATAACAACTTCTCATCTTCTATTTAGAACGACACAACATTTATAAGGCATTTCTGGGAAAGAATTCAGGCGCCACTTTGGATGGGTTATTTTTTTAAAGAGGGGGCATCATTTGCACATGCCTGTAAGTCTACTCCAAAGTAAAGTTTCCCTCCATCACAGTCACCCCTTTCCCTGCCTGCCCGCCCAGAAGTGATCAGTAGATTGTGATGTGCAAGATTTCGGTTCCTCAGCTGTGTGTAAAATTCCAAGAATTTATAGGGATAACTCGCTCTTAAATCTCTTGACACTGTTTTTGGACGTTGCTCAAGCAACTTGAAACCCGTTGAAACAATCTCCATTGTTGGTAGTGTTGTTTATACAAAAACAAAAAAAAGGCAACGTACAGCCCAAAGTACAGATTTGCCTTTAATTGGGGAACAGGGCTCCCCTGAGCATGCTTAGATTTCCTGAGATGCAAACTAAATAACAGAAGCCGAAGGAATAAGAGAAGATGAGTACTAAGTCTTCAGAGCTTTCTGGGTTTTCACCAGCTCAGAAGGACATGAATAAAGGACCCTCCTGGATCTTGTTTCTGAAACTTGCCCACCTGTTGAGTTGCAAAATTGCCCCCTGCAATTCAGCCCGGCTCGCCTGGGAGTTGGTGGTTTCGTCTCTGGGCCAGACCATTTTTCCTTTTCCTTTTACTGAAGAGATGGATCACATGCTTGTCCCATGGGGCTTCCTGACCCTGCTGGAGGTTGTGTGTATGTGTGTCTATATGTATGTGTGTAGAGGGGAGGCCCAGTTCCCCTATTCCTTAGGAGTAGATGGGACAAAGGTCTCTTCCCGCAAGGGAACCTTTGCTGTTTGGCTGCAGCTGATTTTGGTGGGGTGGGTGAATGGGTGGGCTCTGGTAGTGCTAATAGCTATTGACACACACTGGCAAAATTGGCACGGGTGGTTAAGAAGGGGGCTTTCCTTGTAGACATTTGTCCTCTGTCCTTGTCTCTCTTGGCTGCAGTCCATCTCTCCCTCTTTCTCTCCTTTCTCTCTCTCCATTCTCTTTCTCTTTTCCTCTCTCCCTTTCTCTCCTCTTTCTCTCTCCTGTCTCCTTTTTCTCTCCCCTCTCCCCTCCTTCTTTCCCCTCTCTCCTCTTCTTCTCTCCTCTCTTCTCTTTCTCCCTCCTTCTCCTTCTTCTCTTTCCTCTCTCTTTCCTCTCTCTTTCTCCTTTCTTCCACCCTCTTCTTTCTCTCTCCTCTTTCCTTTTTCTCTCCCCTCTCCCCACTTTCTTTCCTCTCTCTCCTCTTCTTCTCTCCTCTCTCCTCTTTCTCACCTCTTTCTCCCTCCTTCTCCTCTTTCTCTCTCTCCTCTCTCTCTCCTCTCTCTCTCTCCTCTTTCTCCCCCCCTCTTCTTTCTCTCTCCTCTCTCTCTTCCTCCCCCTGCCGTCCCTCCATTCCTTGCCCCTTTCTTCTCTCTCTCTCTCTCCTTCTCTCTTTCTCTCCCTCCCCCTGCTGTCCCTCCATCCCTGGTCAACAGCTGTGCTGTCCAGAAGGAAACAAAAAAAGGGGGGGAAACTTTTCTGAAAGGACAGCCTACGTGCCTATTTGCATATTTCCACATGAAGAAGGCTCAGTATGCAAAGCCCTCCCCCCCTTTTCCTCCCCTCCCCGCCTGCAGGGGACTTCATCTGTTCCTCCTCCTTCTCCAAGTTGATCTCTCCTCCTGCAGCTTGCAACCCAGGAGGCAGCTTCCCTCCCTTGGGGACAGATAGACACCACCCAGGGTGTGAGGGTGGCAGCCAGGCCTTTCTGGGGCTTCCTGGGGCAAGTGGTGGGTTTACCGCCCACACCACCGTGCAGCTTCTTTTGAAGTCTGGGGTGTGTGTTGGTGGTGGTGGTGGCTCTTCCTCTTGGCCCCTCGAAAGGCCCTGCATGTCCCTCCCATGCTACACAGCCTTTAAGGGGTGGGTGGGTGAGGAGGACCCCTCCCTCCTTCCGAGTTAGAGTGGAGGGGTGGAAAAGTGCCTGGAATGATTTGCTGTCTTTGTTGCCCTTTGAGCTTGAGCAGGTCAAGAGTGTCTCTTCCCTCGAAGCTGCACAAAGACCTTTCGCCTTTTACTACTTTGGGGGAGGGGGGCTCGGTTGACCCGACCGGCTGCCCTACTTTGTGGGAGGGCAGCATGCAAACCTCTCTCTCCCCCTGCCCCCCCCCGCCTGCATTATTTCCAGCCTGGGCCAGGAAGAAGGCTTCAAGTCCCCCTCCAGGCAGCCTCTGCAAATCCCACCCCTCCCGCCATAGGAGACCCAGTGCTGGGCATCCTCAGCACACTTGGCCCCGCCCCTTAGCACATTAGGCTCCACCCCTGGGATGGTACGACTTGCTTGGGGGTGTAAGGATAGACTTACAACCTTACATCGGAGCCTGAAATTTCCGTCGCTAAGTGAGAACTTGGCTGGGTGAGTTTTGCCCCGACTTTTATGGGCACCATTGTTAAAATGAATCGCTGCAGTGGATAAGATAGTCGCCTGGCTGGTTTAAAAAAAATTAATTGAATTTTTAAAACAAAAAACATATGTATTTTACCTAACCTTGGAATGTCTGTCATAAAACTAAATCTTACCTATCTATATCCTAACATATCTAGAAAAGCTTTCCATCTTCGTTCTCATAAGATCTTTTCAATGTGATGCATTTAAGTTAATTATTTTCCTTCTTGTTCTTTTTTGCAACCAATTGTACCATTTATCCCAAATCTTATAGAAGATTGAGTCTTCTTTCTCTTTTACTGTATACGCATTTATTTACATTCCCTTCTCGTTCAGACTTTTGGTTGGAGATAGGTACATTTTTACCTTGTTTTTGTTAACGTGTTGCTTTGCCTATTTACATACTTGCGTACTTTTCTATAAGTTTGTAATATCATCTCTTGGGCTATCTTTTTATATAGTTTCTTTCCTTTTTATCCTTTCTTCTAACTTATTATAGAAGTTCTCCCCTATTTTATAATAGCCGGAATCCTCCTTCCCTTCTCGTTTTCTCGACAGCTTATCCATCTCTTCCCAATGCATCACAATCACCTGCCTGTTAAGTGAATCTGGTTTCCGCCAGAGATTTTTCAGGTCACAAAAGACCCCCCTACCCTCCCGCCCCCCAGAGACTACAAAGGATAATAAATATGAGTCAGCTGTCAAAGATCTGAACTTTGATCGCCTGGCCATGAAGATGCTTCGATCCAAAGTCACTTTTTCCCCTGTTGTAACTTTGAACAGGTCACTCACCAAAGTCTCTTTACCTGTACACCATCTGGCTCTTCCCTTCTTCCCTGCCTCAGTTTCTTCCTTGGCAAAAGTGTGAAGCGAATTCTCCTCCTTCCCGGAGGTTTCTGGCCAAGCCAGGCTGTGTTTCTCCTCCAGCGCCGTTTTTTTGGCAGCGGCACATTATTAGCGGTGCTCAGCCAAAGCATTTTTCTGGCCGGGACTGAGTGGCGGCATAGCCGAGGCCTTCCTCCGCTCCAGGGAGAAGGAAGGAGCCAAAAACGCAGCGGTTCTTCCTTGTCCAGAGTCCCTTCCACCTCCCCTGCAGTGGGTCTTTCCTGCCTCCCCCCTTTTTTCCTTCCAAGAACCGCCTGCCGCTTCCTCCAAAGGCCCATCACTCATTGTCTTTCTCCCTCTGCATTCTTCCCTGCTGCTTTGTGATGGGATGGGTGTCATTGTGTTGAGTTTTGGAGAAAAAAAAAAAGACACGCAATTTCCCTTACTTTGGTTGCATACTTCTCGCTTTACCTGTTGCTTATCGGCATTCGACATTTTATTTTGTCAATCAATTATAGGATGGTAATTTGTACACATAAACATTAGATAGGTAAGGATAACAAGTAATGATAGAAGACCATAGATAGGACATGAACGGTAGACATGATGGTGTGCTTATGCGCACCCCTTATGGACATCTTAGAAAGGGGGAGAGGTCAATTGTAGATAATCTGAGATGAATCCTGCAATCTGCAACTACTACACTGCAAAAAGGTATAGACCTCAAAACCTGACCGGGGCAAAACAATAGACGTAATTTATGTAGACTTACAAAGTCACTCCTTGCTTGAGAAGGTAAGAGCGATGGCAGGGGGTGGAGAAGTGGCTGGGGCAGAGACTGAGAGGGTGGAGGGAAAGAGAGAGGTGTCAAAGGGATTTTGTGGTCCCTAGTGTTTTTTAACAACCAGTTCTCTGCCCTAATAACCATCTGGGTAGGTGTGGCTAGGCGGGGTCATGTGACTGGTGGAAGTGAGTGATGTTGAATTGGCCATGCCCACCCAGGTTTTGTGGTTCCCACTGTTTTTCTTTTCTATGGGAAACGTTGTGTCCAGATGGCTCTTTGAGTGTTTTAAGGTTGCAGACCCGTACATTTAGGGCGTAGCTGTTAATTCTCTTATCTGAAATAGTAGAGAGTCTCCTGCTTTTGTGCAGGAGGTTGGACTAGAAGACCTCCAAGGTCCCTTTCAACTCCTGTCATTCTGTTATCCGTTCACTTCCTCTCTGGTGAAGAAGAGCTGGTCTTCTTCAGACTTGGCAACTTTACAATGGGTGGATTTGAACTCCCAAGAATTCCGGCTGTTGTTGGCCGACTGAATTCTAGGGTTGGAAGTCCAACCCATCGTAAAATGGTCAAATTGGAAGAATATTTGCTCCGGAGCCTGACGAGATGGGAAGGACCATCCTTTGATTCCCTGTGAGAGACCTAATTTGGCCTTGGATGCATCCTGACACCTGGTCAGTTGCACCCAAGGCCAGGTGGGGCTGAATCCCCTTGGACCCCTGCCTGGCCAAGAGACCCCCTTTATCCCTTTAAGACCCCGTCTTTGCTGGTTGTTTGTGAGTTCATAGAGCTGTGTCTCGGGCCAGAGATCTACCCTGGGGATTATTATTATTATTATTATTATTATTATTATTATTATATTTATTTATTTATTTATTTATTAGATTTGTATGCCACCCCTCTCCGTAGACTCGGGGCGGCTCACAGCAATAGTAAAAACAATGTACAATAACAAATCTAATATATTTAAAAAATATCTAAATACCCCTTATTTAAAAGCAAGACATACACACAAACTTACCATAGATAAATTATATAGGCCTGGGGAAGATGTTTCAATTCCCCCATGCCCAACGGCAGAGGCGAGTTTTAAGAAGTTTGTGAAAGGCAAGGAGGGTGGGGGCAATCCTAATCTCTGGAGGGAGCTGGTTCTAGAGGGTCAGGGCCACCACAGAGAAGGCTCTTCCCCTGGGTCCCGCCAGACGACATTGTTTAGTCGATGGGACCCGGAGAAGGCCAACTCTGTGGGACCTAACTGGTCGATTGGGATTCGTGCGGATGAAAGTGGGGGCCCCCCAGAGGTCCGGTTCCTCCTCTTAGTTGGAGGAGCGTAGAGGACAGCCACATGGGCTGCTGGGAGCGTTTGGCTGTGAGAGGCAACGGAGGCTCCAGGCAGGCGAGCAGGCGTCCGCGCAGATGGAAACTTGATTACCCACAGCTCAACAGATTGTTTGACTTATTTTAAAATCAAGCAGATGGCGGCAACAGGAGTTTGTTTAAGTTCAGCCCTGAACTGGGCCAGTGTTCCCGGGGCAGGCCTGCCTGCCAAAAGGACTTGGGTCATCAACAAACCACCTCTCTCTCTCTCCCCACACATGCTACACACAAACACACACTCTCTCACACACAATTCCTCCCTCCCTCCCTCCCTCTTTGCCGCAGTTCTTATGTTCTTCACTTCCCCTGATTCAACGCTTTGGCTCTTTCCACATGAAGCCTCTTCTTTCCTTTCACGGAATAATAGAACAATAGGGTTGGGAAAGGGGACCTTGAAGGTTTTCCAGTCCAACCCCCTGCCCCCCACACTTTGGGGGGGGGTTGCTTTCAGTTCTGAAAAGGAGGAAAGAGAGAGAGAGAGAAGGAAGAGAGGCAGGGAGAAAGGGAGAGGGACAGAGGGAGGAAGAAAGGAATTGTCAAATAGAAGGGAAGGAAGGAAGGAAAGAAGAAAGGAGAGAGAGAAGGAAGGAAGGAAGAGAGGCAGGGAGAAAGGAAGGGGGTCTGAAGGAGGAAGGAAGGAATTGTCAAATAGAAGGAAAGGAAGGAAGGAAAGGAGGAAAGAAGAAAGGAAAGAGAGAGAGAGACAAAGAACATAGAACAATAGAGTTGGAAAGGGGATCTTGAAAGTCTTTCAGTCCAATTCCCTGCCCCCCCACTTTTTTGGGGTGGGGGTTGTTTTCAGTTCTAAAAAAGCTTCTCTGATGAGGCATCTTCAAAGAAAAACAAATCCAGTTGCCTTTAGTAAAAGTGTCTTAGGGACCCCCTCCCTGGATTGGAATCGAGGCCTGGGGGTCCCAGGTTGCCTGCCCTGGGCTTGGGGGGGGGGTCAGCCTTTATCCCTTGCAGAAGCCCAAACACCTGAGATACAAGCTGTCCCTCAACCGCAGAGTAAGGACAGGGGAGAGTCTTGGCTCAACCTGAAATTCCCGCTGAGCAGCTGACAGGTGATTAGTTCGCTGTGGATGAAAGGGCCGGATTGGAGGCACCTGTGGGAAAAAGAGGGGGCCAGCTTGGAGGGTGTGTGTTAGATGAGGGCTTGATGGCACCTGAATCTCAAAACTGGGAGGTCCCACCATTGTTCAGCTGCAGAGCTTGCAAAGCTCAAACAATGCCTACCGTTGCCTTGCGGTTGGTTGTCTTTCGTACAGCTTTTGTGTGGTTCTTTGAGTGGATTTGCCAGCCCAGCCCCTGCAATTTGTAAAGTGTGATTTACTTAAGCAAGTTGTGGATACCCAGCTCCCGTGTGTGTGTGTGTGTGTGTGTGTGTGTGGTGTGTGTGTGTGTTGTTGTTTTTCCTCCCAGCCAACCACACTTCTGTAAACCATGGCTTAATGCAGCCAGCTGAATAAATAATGCAAAAAGAAAAAAAAAGTTGTTGGAACACACCTTGATGTCAGTTGCCATGATTGATGTTGGTGAACCTGCCAGCCCACTTCTGACCAGTAAAGTCAATGGGGGGACATCGGGCTGGGGAATTCTGGGAATTGAAGTCCACAAGTCTTCTTAATTGTTTAAAAACCTTTATTTACATTAATAAAAAAATGTAAAAAATATTTACATTAAAAGAAAAGAAAAACATACAACACACAGTATGACAATAATATAAATTGGACAGAAAAAAGAATAAAGAAAATGTTGAGAATAAAAGAAATAAAGTGAGAAGGTTAAGAACAAGATTAAAGAAAGAGAGAAAGAAAGAAAGAAAGAAAGAGACCTTTTGTCAATTATATAGATGACATCTTAATCATAAACGACCTTTAATTTCAGTTGTCAGGTAGCTGTAAATTTCCCTTCATGTTGTGAGGTTATTAAGTGAATTTGGGATGTGGGTATAATTTTGTGTAGTAATTATGTTTTATCTGGGTAATCCACAGTTTTTGAGGGTTGAGTTATGGATTTTAATAAACGTCTTTAGCATGGCTTGATCAATGTCTTTTACTATTCAATCTATGGGTTGTTTTCAATGCACGTCTTGTGTTAAGGTTGGATGAGGTTGTTGCCCAGTTTTCTTCTTTTCTTAATGATATTGATGTTGATCCGTTTTGGGATAAGACAGCAATAAACCTGGTTTCAGTCCAGACTTGATTGACAGGCCCTCCAGTGACATTCAAATTTTGAAGATTTTTTTTTTGGTTAATTTTTTTTCTCTCTCCACAATTTGATATATAAATGAAAGGCAAATAAGGAGCTGTGATGTTCCTTCAATACGCCAGGGTGATTTGACACAAAAATATGTAACCTTTCCCTGGTGCAGAGCTGAAGGGATTGGATATGGTAGCCTAGAGGATAATTCTCTGCCTTACAAGGCAAAGGTTGCAGGTTCAAGTCCCAGTGGGTATGGCTAACTGAGGAGGCCAAAATAAGGTCTATCCTAGTCTCCTTTAATTTTCAAATTCAGCAAAAAAACATGTGACATATATATATATATATATATATATATATATATATATATATATATATATATATATATATATATAAATAAATATACGTTTTCGTAGATTTTCACGGGTACAGGTATGACGGTCTTGGTATATTCGGGTTTCTTCCCGTGTAGGATTTGGAAATTTCTGGCAACGTTTCGATGAGGTCCCACTCATCATCTTCAGGCTGGTGTTTCTGTCCTTGTTCTAAGGCGAACACTGCGAGACCTGAGCTGCCTTCCTTCTATAAATACTGGTGGCTGGGTGTGGTTTGATGGCTCAGCAATTGCCTGCTGGGTAGAAACTTCCTGGTGAGTCAGTGGGGTAACATCTGGGGTCGTTGATGTAGCTGAAGTATGCTGATTAGTTAATGGTTGTTGATTAGGCGTGATATCCTGAGTAGTTGGAGCTTGCAGGCTACTTGATTGTTTTGCAATATGTGTTCTGAGTCTAGTTTCTGTTTTTATGGCTGGGTTACGTTTGAGGGCTGGTTTCCAGATGTCTGGTAGGCGGGAAGTATCATCCCGCTTGTTCATATTTTGGGGATATATATATATAACAATTGCATGTACCTTAAAAAATATCAATAGCATACATGTATACATTTTTATCCAATATCATGAATATTGGAGTTTTATAGCTTTAGATTATATTCAACTCCTTTTTATTGTTCTGTATCTATTTGTATTTCTATTTATATTATTATTATAAGCCACCTTGAGTCCTTCGGGATTGGCTGGCATAGAAGTCGAATAAATAAATAAATTTCTCCCAGGCAAGTCTTAAAAGTTGCCAAGGCTGGAGATCCCTAGTAGAAAGTCTCCTATTTGAGCAGAAGGTTGGACTAGAACAAGGGTAGGCCAAGTTGGTTCTTCTATGACTTGTGGACTTCAACTCCCAGAATCCCTGAACCTATCATGCTAGCCCAGGGATTCTGGGAGTTGAAGTCCACATGTTACAGAAGAGCCAACTTTGCCTACCCCTGGACTAGAAGACCTCCAAGGTCCCTTCCAACTCTCTTGTTGTTATTGAATTCCATATTCCATATACTTTCCAGCCCTCGGTGATGTCACTCTGTGGCAGGAATGCCATCTATGTGGTCATTTTTCCGAAAGCCACAATGAGGGTGTGTGTGTGTGTGTTTGTTTCATCCCCATATGATGAAGGAACGCCAGGCATGAGGTTCACACAGGGCGAAAAAACCAAAGTCAGCCCTTAGATTATGGGTTATCCCAAAGAAGGCATCTGCTTGGGGTCACCCGAGGACTGGGGTGAGTCACACAACAACGGTCTTGAGTTGTGAAGTTCAGGCGTGGTCTTCTTCCCCGACTTTGACCCACCTGGGGGGAGCATCAAATAGAGAGGCCAAGCCTTGACCCCAGAGCAGGGATGAACCCCCCAACTCCCTGATTGCTAGCATTTAGCATTAGACTTATATACCACTTCACAGGGCTTTTACAGCCCTCTCTAAGAGGTTTACAGAATCAGCCTCTTGCCCCCAACAATCTGGGTCCTCATTTGACCCACCTTGGAAGGAAGGAAGGAAGGAAGGAAGGAGGGAGGGAGGGAAGGAAGGAAGGAGGGAGGGAGGGAGGAAGGGAAGGAAGGAAGGGAAGGAAGGAAGGAAGGAAGGAGGGAGGGAGGGAGGGAGGGAGGGAAGGAAGGAAGGAAGGAAGGAAGGAAGGAAGGAAGGAATCACATTTATATACTGCTTCCTAGTGCTTTTACAGCCCTCTCTAAGCAGTTTACAGAGAATCAGCCTCTTGCTCCCAACAATCTGGGTTCTTATATGAACCCCCGCCCCCTCGGAAGGACGGAAGGCTGAGTCAACCTTGAGCCGGTGGTGAGATTTGAACTGCTGAACTACAGCTAGCAGTTTGCAGTGCTGCACTCTAACCACTGCACACCCGACCCCCCGCCAGCTTCTAACCTGCCTGTAACTCACCAGGCCCCTCTGGAGCAGCTCAGATATCTGCCCTCTTCCTCACCTCCTTCCAACATCTGTTCCTCTCTGCCATGAGATCCCCCCCAGATGTCCATCCGGATTGAGCCGAAGGTGCCTTCTTAGCCAGGATGATCCGGATCAGCCTTTGGACAATCCGGGTCGGTGTTTGCGACTTGGAGCCTTTAAAACCCTGGAGCAGATCAGGCTGGAAAGAGGTGAGAGCCGACTGGCTCAATCTCAGCAGCTTGAAGATGGGTGGACGTCCAATTCCTAGCAAGGGGAGGGGGGGATTCTGAGAGTTGAAGTCTTTATCCATCTTCAGTTGAGGTTGAGAAAAAAACAGGGCCTTGGACTAGAACCTTGAGAGAGATTTCCACGGAGACTTTGCGGCAAAACTCTTTTGCAAAGTCCTTGTGTTGGTTTCTCCCCTGGGCTTGGCGTTCTCCTGGGGACCCCATCCCCTACCCCCAGCCTGTGTCCACGTGGGCCTGGAGGGAGCCCTTTTCTGCTCTTAATCTAGAGCCTTTCATCAGCAGGAGATGAGGAAGGAAAGGAGGAAAGAAGGAAGGACGAGAGAGAGAGAGAGAGAGTGAGAGAAGGAAGAGAGGCAGAGAGAGGGGGAGAAAGGAAGGAATTGTCAAAGGAAAGGAAGGGAAGGAGGAAAGAAGGAAGGACAAGTGTGTGTGTGAGAGAGAGAAAGAAAGAGAGAGAGAGAGAAGGAAGAGAATCAGGGAGAAAGGCAGAAAGGAAGGCGGAGAAGGAGGAATGAAGGTATTGTCAAATAGAAGGAAAGGAAGAAGGAAAGGAGGAAAGAAGGAAGGATGAGAGAGAGAGAGAGAGAGAGAAGGAAGAGACAGGGAAAAGGGGAGAAAGGAAGTGGGAAGGGGGAGAGAGGGAGGAAGGAGGGAATTGTCAAATAGAAGGAAAGGAGGACAGAGAGAGAAGGAAGGAAGAGTGGCAGAGAGAAAGGGAGAAAGGAAGGGGGAAAGGGAGAGAGGGAGGAAGGAAGGAACTGTCAAATAGAAGGAACGGAAGGAAGAAGGAAAGGAAGGACGAGAGAGAGAGAGAGAAGGAAGAGAGGCAGGGAGAAAGGAAGGAATTGTCAAATAGAAGGAAAGGAGGAAAGAGAGAAGGAAGGAAGAGTGGCTGAGAGAAAGGGAGAAAGGAAGGGAGGAAAGGGAGAGAGGGAGGAAGGAATTGTCAAAGGAAGGAAGAAGGAAGGACACAAGAGAGAGAGAAAGTGCAAGAGAGAGAAAAGGAAGAGAGGCAGGGAGAAAGGAAGGAAGAAAGGACGAGAGAGAGAGAGAGAGAAGGAAGAGAGGCAGAGAGAAAGGAAGGAATTGTCAAATAGAAGGAAAGGAGGCGAGAGAGAGAGAGAAGGAAGGAAGAGTGGCAGAGAGAAAGGGAGAAAGGAAGGGGGGAAGAGAGAGAGGGAGGGAGGAGGGAGGGAATTGTCAAATAGAAGGAAAGGAAGGAAGGAAAGGAACGAAGGAAGGAGTGGGAGGAGGAGGAGGCTGGGCAGGCAGGCGAGGTGCAGTAGCGGTGGTGGGGCTGGCTCAGAAACAGGCCTGCCTCCTTCCAACGTGTTTGCAAATCCCCACCAGCTGGGGGGATTAGAGGCAGCATCTGGCTTGCTTTAGAATATTTAAAACAAAGAGGGTTGCAGGCGCCGAGATGGGGCGAAGCGGTGATTGGAAGGCTGCTGGTAGAGGTGAAACGCTGGGAAAATATGCGGTGATAACAGCAGACACCACTGCCCCCCCTTTCTTGACTGCCCCCCCTTTCCGTGGGGCTTTTTAGCGGCCTCTAAAGCAGACTTGGGCTGGGCTGGCTTCATTGGCAAGGGCTCAACTGAGAAGGGGGGGGGATTGAGGGCCAGGGCAGACTGAGAGCCTTCCTGGCCTAGGGAAGGAGCAAGCTCCCATAGACACGTGCAGAGAGCCTGCCGCCCTTCCTGA
Organism: Erythrolamprus reginae; assembly: GCF_031021105.1. Classification (NCBI taxonomy): domain Eukaryota; kingdom Metazoa; phylum Chordata; class Lepidosauria; order Squamata; family Dipsadidae; genus Erythrolamprus; species Erythrolamprus reginae. The sequence continues at coordinate 2,042,822 of NC_091958.1, forward strand.
GCTAATTGGTGACCCAGTGGGGGTGGAAGGATTCTGCTCAGCTGACGCATCTTGGAGCCAACAATCGCCTCCCTCTTCAGTTGCAAGGAAGATAGGAAGATGCACAAATCCCAGGCCTCTAGGGAAACGTTAACAGAGTAACGGAGTTGGAAGGGACTTGGGGTCTTCTAATGCAGCCCCCCCCATTCAAGCAGGAAGCTCTCATGGCCACCTCCTACCTCACTGTGACTAGTAAGAGCCCACAGAGTTGGCCTTCTCTGGGTCCTGTCCGCCAAACAATGTCGGCTGGCAGGGTCTTTTCTGTGGTGGCTCCGACCCTTTGGAACCAATTTCCTCCAGAGAGCCATAATATCTCCGCCCTGTCGGTCTTCTGGAAAGCCATTAAGACCTGGCTTTTCCGGCAGGCCTGGAATTAGATGGACCGTGTGTATGTATGGCTTTTTAAAGTTTTTGTGTATTTTATAATGTACTCTTCTGCGCTTTCCCCAAAGTTTCAAAGTCTTTTTTGTAGCGTGGAGCCCAAAATCGAATGCAGTACTTTAGGTGTAGTCTGACTAAGGTATTATAAAGCAGTGTTTCCCAACCTTGGCAACTTGCAGATATCTGGACTTCAACTCCCAGAATTCCCCAGCCAGCATTTGCTGGCTGGGGAATTCTGGGAGTTGAAGTCCAAATATCTGCAAGTTGGCAAAGTTGGGAAACACTGTTATAAAGGACCTCCTTAGTCCTAGATTGTATCCCTCTGTTGATGCAGCCCAAGATTATAGTGGCTTTTTTAGCCGCTGCTGGACATTGTTGGCTCATATTTGGTTGCCCACCAACTAAATATGAGCCAGCCAAAATTAATCCTCTTTGGCCTGTGGGGTTCGGTTGCTGTTCAGTGACTGGCATTGTGGGGCATTGTTTATATGTATGTGCGAAAGGAGCATTTTCCTCAAACTGGGCACCTTTAAGATGGGTGGACTTCAACTCCCAGAATCCCCCCAGCCTAGGGAATTCTGGGAGTCAAACTCCACCCATATGAAAGCTGCCCAGTTTGAGAGGGAAAAAAAAAGCACATTCTATTGGAGCTCGTTTGGCTACGCATGATAGGCGAATCCCTGCTAGCAGCCTACAAAACGCAGCGCGAACAAGACCCAGCGGCTCGTGAAACATTTTATTTTATTTATTGATTGATTGATTTTGTCCATTGCACAATGAGAATTATATTGGGTATATATATATAGTAAATATATAATGAAGGTTATAGAGGATATACTCATAGTAAAGTATAGAAGAGAAGGATTTAGGGGTAGTGATTTCTGACAGTCTCAAAATGGGTGGGCAGTGTGGTCGGACAGTAGGAAAATCAAGTAGGATGCTTGGCTGCATTGCTAGAGGTATAACAAGCAGGAAGAGGGAGATTGTGATCCCCTTATATAGAGCGCTGGTGAGACCACATTTGGAATAATACTGTGTCCAGTTCTGGAGACCTCACCTACAAAAAGAGATTGACAAAATTGAACGGGTCCAAAGACAGGCTACAAGAATGGTGGAAGGTCTTAAGCATAAAACGTATCAGGAAAGACTTCATGAACTCCATCTGTATAGTCTGGAGGGCAGAAAGAAAAGGGGGGACATGATCGAAACATTTAAATATGTTCAATGGTTAAATAAGGTTCAGGAGGGAAGTGTTTTTAATAGGAAAGTGAACACAAGAACAAGGGGACACAATCTGAAGATCAAAAGCAACGTGAGAAAATATTATTTGACTGAAAGAGTCGTAGATGCTTGGAACAAACTTCCAGCAGACGTGGTTGGTAAATCCACAGTAACTGAATTTAAACATGCCTGGGATAAACATATATCCATTGTAAGATAGAAACATAGAAACATAGAAGTCTGACAGCAGAAAAAGACCTCATGGTCCATCCAGTCGGCCCTTATACTATTTCCTGTATTTTATCTTAGGATGGATATATGTTTATCCCAGGCATGTTTAAATTCAGTTACTGTGGATTGACTAACCACGTCTGCTGGAAGTTTGTTCCAAGCATCTACGACTCTTTCAGTAAAATAATATTTTCTCACGTTGCTTTTGATCTTTCCCCCAACTAACTTCAGATTGTGTCCTGTATACAGGAAATAGTATAAGGGCAGACTAGATGGACCATGAGGTCTTTTTCTGCCGTCAGTCTTCTATGTTTCTATGTTTCTATATCTAAGGAAGAATAGAAGAGAAGAAATAGGAATAAAATATATCAGTGAAAGAATAGAATAAATATAGGAATAGAAGAATATTCCTAAATACTGTATAGGAATAGGAGAGCAATAGGACAGGGGATGGAAGGCACGCTGGTGCACTTATGCACACCCCTTATTGACCTCTTAGGAATCTGGAGAGGTCAACTGTGGATAGTCTAAGGGTAAAGTGTTGGGAGTTTGGGGATGACACTACAGAGTCCAGCAATGAGTTCCACGCTTCGACAACTCGGTTACTGAAGTCGTAGTTTTTACAGTCAAGTTCGTAGCGGTTAACAGACCAAGTCCAAGCTAACCCTGGCTCGGCTCTCAAGCCGCCTTTGTTTTGCCCTTGATGGAAGAGAGACACGGGATCGAGTTTCCCGCACTTTGAAGCCACAACATCCTGCAAAATGACCTGCGTTTTCCTACCAGGGTTGCAAAGAGAACCTCGCCTCTGTTGCTCTCTTTTGCCCACAGCGCCACGGGGCAACACGGGCATGGCTGTCCTCCACCCCCTCCTCTGCATTTGGCTCCCCCCCATCCTGGGACCCCCACCGACCCCCCTGGTGCTGTTCAAAGGAAGCCTCTTATTCGGATTCGGTGGAAGGGAGGGGGGCAGGCGGGGGGATCCGATGGTGGCAGGCAGCCCAGGGGTTTTGCTAAGATGCTTATTTTTCACCCCTTTCCTCCCCCCTCCTCCTTTCTTTCTCTCTCTCCTTCCCCCCCTTCTTCTCGAGGCTTGGAAGAATTCAGGAAGCCCAAGCGCAGCTTGTGCCAAGCCAGAGTTGTGCGGCTGCCAAGACTCAGCCTGTTTGCTCGGCTTGCTGGAGCCAGAGACTGACCTTGTTAGCTTAGAGGGCAGCTGCCTTATTTATGCAAACATCTGGTGCGAGGAAATAGGCCTCTCACTGTCTCCTTGCCCCTGACTTTGCGTTACCTTGCAGGAATGCCGTTCTGGGGGGGGGGAGAGAAGAGAGCTGGGGGTGGGGAGTTGAATCTGTGGGTGGTTTGACTGGAGCTTCCCTCTCTGCCACAAAGCAACCCTGGCTCCAGAAAGATGGATCTGGATTGCATCTTAACAGCTTTCCGTCCTAAAAGTTCTACAGAGGAATCGTTGAGTCCGTCATCTGCATCTCAATCACTGTCTGGTTTGGTGCTGCAACCCAACAGGACCCACACAGATTTTAGAGGAGAATCAGAACTGCAGAAGAAACAATGGCAGTCAACCTGCCTT